>NW_024737097.1:12826911-12919411 GCF_018991925.1 Homarus americanus
AAAGATAAGATAAACAAACTCTGCGGCGTATAATGGACTTCACTCACCAGTTGTTAACATTAAAGGCCTTACAATATGACTACAGTACTCTAAATTTTCTCACTTTTATCTTTGTGCCATACGGGACCATAGGGAGAGTCGGCATCACAAAAATACAAACCCAGTTATTACACAGACACACAGACAAATCCTTAACAAATAATATAGCATGCTTGAAGAATATTACCAAACTAATGAAATATTTAAAACTCGAAACTTTTAAGAATATATAAAGTTAATGTTTACTGTTGTCTTATTATTGTTTTGAAGTATGTTAAACATTTATTTGAAATTAGAAATATTTAGTTTTGAATAATTGAGAAATGTCATTTAAGTAACTGTGATGCTGAAGACCATCATAACACTCACTCCCAGTCTTCCTTAAGCACCAGGAGTCTACTGCCTGACCTGCATCGCCTTGATCAATCTTGTGACGGGATCGGTATGGTTCACGGTTGTTAATCCATCCTGTAAGCAAATTAATGATTGACAACTGGAGATATAACGCTCAATGATACAATTATGTGTATAGTGAAAAATAAATGTATCTAATTTCATTGCACTCTAAATAAGGCTACGTCCCGCGTGCGAGCGTTCTGCGGCATCGAGTGACCACACGAGTAAACGCGAAACCTTGGTGTAGCGGACAAACATATGTGTTTTCTTTAATGTGTCCCACGTAGACGTGTGAAGCGGTCGTGAGCGACCACGAAGAGAGAACTAGACGCCCGACCTTGCGTCAGAAGCAGACAGTCATCCACCCACGGTCATGCACTTTCTTGAATATTTGATTGCTGAAGTCTTTCAGTGGCCCTTTTTATGGGACCACAGAAAAAAAAAAAGAATACCACAATTCAAATACCGTTGACACACAATGGGAGAATGTCGCCAATGATTTGAAAATTAACAGTAAATTTAAAAAATATCATACACCAGTTCATTCACAAATATATGTATTAGGTCAGGGACAAGTTTTATGATAATATCTTAGCTACTCTAATCCTAGGCCTGTTCTCGAAGATATCAAGGTGAACATAATTACTGAATAAAATTAGGCAGATAAATGTTTAATACCCCTTGCGGTAAAATATTTTCAAGGATGTCGTCAAATGTAGGAGGATACATTCTGGTGTATTCGTGAAATTTCTTTCGATCTTGGCAAAGTTCCTTGCAGAGAGATGCTGAAATTCACCCACTTCTATCCTCCTCTGATATAAGGGATACTTTTTCCTGGGTACCTCTGCAGAAACCATACGTTGAAAAGCATTATCTTCTAGGTATAAACTCTATTTCAGGTTGACAATGAGTATTTGAAACGCGGGTCACCTGTCTTTAGCGCTTATACCCTTGTCGCACGCCTCTGCGGTACTGTCGCTGATGGGACGTAGCCTAAATGTAGAGAACAGTACGTTAATAAGGTAAACACCAGGGCTGGCCACACCTATACAGTGAACAGTCTAAATGAAAAATAGCAACAGGGAAATCTTGAACTCCACACATATATTTATCTCTCATCAGTTTTTATTATTGATGACTAGTGTGTGTACTAAATTAGTGTGTATTATCCACGTGGCTACTACTACTGCTGTAACTTACGGAACTTTAGATGACACAGATTGGAATCATCATCACTCCGAAGCGAACTTCCAATAAATGGACAAGAATAGAATTACTGTATGTTGATTTAAAGTGATGACTTACCTTTGGATAATGTAAGAGTTATCCCTTTGTCTCTACGCTGGAAATTATTAGTTCAGGAGGTGGTCTAGGTCAAGGTATTTAATGGCATCTCAAAAGTAAGTCAGACAAAAGCAACACATATTTTGTGATTAAGTATATATATTTTTTATTTTTATAGATGTGTATGCTTTTACTAATTTACCCAAATATTACGTAACTTATACCTCTGGGAACAAAACCAACTAACCTGCGGCTGGGGCAGGGCGGGTACGACATCAGGGAACCTCTCCGAACATTGGAGTCTCCAGGCTTGGGCAGACTGTTTGTGAAGCTTAGCTTGTGAAGCCGCAGCTTCAGCTTCCTGAAGACTATTGCTGGCAGCCACACACTTCTGGCTGGTACTGAGCGATTCGTCTTTACTTTCTCCTTCCAAGAGAGCTGCCCTGACCTTAACTTTTTCCGCCCCCAGCTGCTGCTTCTCGAGTTTATGTAGTTCCACCTGTCTTAGTAGTTCTTCTATCTGACATTCTTGGTCTTTGATCTTGTTATCCAACTGTTCACTGTAGTTATTTAGATGTTGTGTTACTTCCCCACAGCAGCTGATTTCTGAACTAATGCCCTTGTCCTCAGAAGCCTTTATATTCTCTAATGCTTTCTTGATGGAGACAACAGAACAGGACGTACGTGGGTGGTCAACAACAGTACACACATGACAAATGTACATGTCACAGGTGGCACAGTGGAACAACTTGTACTGGCCGTGTTCGTCACAAACTCCAGCATGTTGTTTTGGAGATTGTACCTTGGAAAAGTCGTTGACTTTTGCCGCTCCAAGAGATGATGGTGGTGGTGCCTTTTGTTCCAGAAGCTGTAAAAGTGCATGGTTGACTGGCAGGTCTTCAACGGCTGTCATATTGAATTGTCTGCTACAATATGGGCATCTCAGATTGTTTTTCTTCTTAATCTCGTTGATGCAGACGGAACAGAAGGAGTGACCACATGAGACCAAGATGCGGGGACATCGTCTGCCAGCGTTGAATCTTACAAAGCAGACAGTGCAGTCTCTCGGGTCGTTCTATAAAACACAAATGGCAGTTAAAACTCACCAGTGGACACAACATATATATACCTAAACATGACAAAGTCTGATGACTAGGAGCAGAGTTGAATACTAGCGTGTAAGATATTGAGCTTAAGTATGATAGGCTTGTTGTACTTTAAGGATGACTTCAGGGGAAAAGTACTCATACTAAATCTAAGTGAAATAGCCGTCATTGGAAGGAAGCAAACATTAAGCATTTGGTCAGGTGGCTGTTGGTGTCATGAGAGGAGACTGACACTCACTCTCAAGTAACTTAAAAAATAATTCATTTTCAAGGTCCATTCATTAAATAGGATTATAAATATTGACCACACTACAAATTACTATGTAAAGTTTGTTAAATAATAAGTTTGATGGAAATAGATTGCTTGAAAGCAGGGAAGAATGTGCATAGGCTGTATAACACAATAATATTCTGGATTATCAGTACTACTGTATATCGGACTGTCACACCAGGACAGGGAATATGTTTCTTTTCTTTACTTTCTTTAAAATGTTTTTTCTTCAAATAGTTCTGAAAAAAAAATTATTAATCTTATTAGAAATTATTAATAAAACGGGAAAATAGATATGCATATACACTATACGGTCATATGCAGTAAGCCTTTAGTATTATGATACTGGGTGGCCGGATCTCGTGAGTCTTACTAGTATTCATTGATTAAATCGATTTCCCCACACACTTTGAGGGACGACAGTCTAGTGAAGGAATGTTCCACCATTGGGAAGGTCACCCAGTGGTACATTTATTTATTGCTGAGTACACAAAGCTAGTGTTTACGAAAGGAACTCAATTCTCTACTCCTTTCGGGAGTTTAACCTTTGACTACTCCATTGTGAGGTGGATACAGTGCTAAATGTACTGTGGAATCTGAGACTCTTTGTTGAGAATTATATTCCATTTTTAGCTTGACTACATTCCTTTCCAAATTTAAAGTTATGGAAATGGCTTTCATAATTCTTTTGTTAGTTGTCTTATATAAAGGCGAGTGGATAAGTTAAAGGATATATCTATATTATGTCGTTAGACTAACAGAGCTTTTCACCTGTTTTTACCTAATATGATTTTTTTTTTTTACGGGAATAGCCTACCCGGGCACAGGTCATCTACCCACAACGGGGCCTAGGGGGCGAAAAAATAAGAGTAAAAAGAAATTAACAAGAGAAAAGAAAAAAGATTATATTAATCTAAATCACGAAGATGCCGGAAAACCAGCTTTTTGAAGTGAGACATTGTATGAGTGTGGAAACACAGAAGAAGGCAGAGCATTCCACAGTTTGGCTGTGTGAAGAAAGAAAAATGTACACGACAGGTTATTCTAGTGTGACCGACACCCACAGAGAAACGGTGAGCACAGCGGACAAGACAAGTGTTACGACCCCATGGACTTGCCGGCGATACACTAGATGCCAAATCCACCGAATAATGCCCGTTAAAGTAACTGTAAAAGAGAGAGAGTGAAGAAACGTTGCGGCGAAGAAAAGGGGAAGAAGGAGAGTTAATAAGACGAAATGCCTTTGATTCCACCCCATCTAACAGTTGGGCAGAAAAAAAGCCACCCCAGATATGAGAACAGTATTCCAAGTATCTCTATCATAAGTTCAGAGAGGAACTTTGCTACATTACAGGAGATTACAATCTTGACCTAATACAATCAGAAACCGACACCTCAGTATTTTACTTTCTTGCTACCTGTCATTCTAAGCTCTTCTTCAACACTATAACCAAACCCACTAGAGTAACTGCCTACCTCTGCCACTGTGATGGATCACATCTGGACTGACAACACTCCTAACAATCTTACAAGTGAAATTATTTATCACAATATCTCAGATCACTTTCCAAGTTTTTGCCATGTATAAAACAGCCACAAGACCTGAAAGGTCTAATAGAGTCTCAGTACAATACAGAGACTACTGCGCCGACAACATGCTCATATTTTTAAAACAACCTAATGAATGCTAACTGGGATCTTGTCTATGCCTCCGACAACCTTAAAGTGAACAGCTGCAACTTCTCTTGCATCTTCAATGCTTGTTTTGATAAATGCTTCCCGCTCAAGACTAAGTCAGTGAAAACTGTATCCATTTCCAAACCCTATATCACAAGCGAAATTAAGATAACGATAAAAAAAACACAAACTCCAAAGGAAATTTGCAAAAAGACCCATAACTTTCGGTGATGTTTACCGAAGTATCAGAAATAGAGTAACTCAAGTAGTTAGAAATGCCAGACTTAGCTATTATACAAATAAGCTCCAGTCAGCATCAGGCGATTGAATGAAAACATGGAATATCATAAATTCTATTCAGAACAGGAACACTCAGCCTTCGTCCCCCATTCCGCTTTTATGATAAATAATTCAGTTGTAACAGAACCCCCCCTAATTGCCAACCACTTCAATGAATATTTTATTAATGTTAGCAAAAATCTTGCACAGAGCATCCCTGATCACCATGAGGAATTTAGAACCTATACCTGCAATACAGACAGCAAAATGAGCTGTTCTTATCCCCTGTCACAGCAGATGAATTACTGGCCATCATAAAAATGTCCAAAGATGCAGCAGCAGGCGAAGACAATATACCAATGAGCATCATTAAGAAAGTAGCCCACTTATTACTACCTGTTCTCCTACACTTTTGTAACTCCTCCTTCACTAGTGGTGTCTTTCCGGATAAAGTGAAATTGCTAAAGTTCACGCAGCATATAAAAAATCTGGGACAAAGGTCTCTTCATGAGTTACCGCCCCATATCAGTCCTTCCAGCCTTGATTAAGATACTGGAGAAGCTAGCATGTAGTAGACTAAATTCCTTATGCAATGCCAATAACATCTTTACAGACTCCCAGATTGAATTTAAAACTGGAAGGTCGACTGAGAGTGCTCTGTTATCCTTTACTGATGACATCTTAAATTCCTTTGATGATAGTCAGTTCACAGTCGGTATATTCTTGGACCTCTCTAAAGCCTTCGATACTGTCGACCATACCATCCTCCTTTCAAAGCTTGAACATTACGGCGTTAGGAGCCTGTCCCACAATTGGTTTACCTCATATCTGTCCAACAGGTTGCAGTATGTCTGCTATAATAATCACCAATCTGACTCCTCGCCAATCTTGTATGGCGTCCCCCAAGGTTCAATTCTCGGTCCAGTACTGTTTTTGTTGTACATAAACGACATAGTCCACTCCAGCACACTCATAAAATACAACTTATTTGCAGACGATAGTAATCTCTATACCACCAACTCAGACCTCAATTCTTTGATGAAACTATGAACACTGAATTGGCTAAAGTCAGGATCTGGGTATTACATAATAAACTAACCTTAAACCTTGAGAAAACCCACTACACGATATTTCACAGAAGGAAAAACTTGACCTCACACTAGACCCCCTGTACCGAGTGGAAAAGCAACATTCATCCCAAGGAAAGTCGGAGAAGAATTCTCGCAAGGATTGCCAGTTTACCCTCCGATAGTGCCATAGTTGACGTTTAGAGGGGGGAGGGGAAGGTGGTCGTGCCCAGTTTGATTTAATAGAAATAGAATTGTGAACAGAAGATCCTAAGGGGCAGAAATTGAGTATGAATAGTGTGAGGGGTTAGCGGTAAAACAAAGATCAAGAATGCTAGTAAATTGATCGTTTCGATCAGGAACGCGTGTAGGGTGTTTAATTATTTGTTCCAGATCATTAAGTAAGGAAAAAGAGTGCCTCAGCTCCACCTGGGTCATCCTTTGCAGAGCCAAGCCACTCTCTGTGATGTACATTGAAATCCCCTTGGTAGAGGATCTCGGTGTTGGGGTGTGAGCATAGCAACGTCTCATGGCAAGAAGTGAGATAGTCAAAGAGTTCCAAATAGTTGATAGAGTTGGGAAACAAAGAAAAATAATCAGAGCTGGTAGAAATATTTGAGCCTGATAACATCATAAAGAGAAAATTCAAGATCCGTGAGTCGAGCTATTGGTGTATGTGTGTTGCAGCAGTCGCATACGCCTCCCTTAGAACGGAAAGAGGTATAATGGTTTTCGCTGGAGACTTGAAAAGGTTTGCGTGAAGCTGCTTTGGTCAGTTGAAGTTCAGATAGTACTAAGAGGTCGGGGGAAAGAGGTTAATAGATGGTGCTCTACAGAAGGATAATTGGATCTCAGGCCGCGAATGTTGGAAAAATTAAGTGTGAGAAAAGCCGCCCTCCAGCAATCGCGGTGACGTCAGTCGAGGCCCCAGTAGTTTGATGATGATCAGGTCGGCCCTAGGGCCCACAACCTTCCCGACTAGTGGGACCCATCCAAAAAAAGCATTGCTTCAATATTATTGTCAACTGACTTCAAAGGAGAATAAAAGAATACAGAGAATAGAACACATCAAGAGTGAGTACGGTTATATTTGTTGTGTTGGCAATAGTAAGAGAGACAATTGAGACCCTGCAATTTTGTGTTAATGAGGCAGAAAGACAGATCAGCAACCTGGGACTTGGTCACAATTTTCGTGAACCCATATGGCAGCAGGGTCTACCATTAGACAACACATTATGCTTCCAATATCTTCCCAGGCGGTATTACCTCCCTGTTTGTTAGCTGCCTACTACCTACTTCCAAGACAATCAAAGTTGATATTCTTCTACGTATAATCGTTGTAAATCCAATGGATAGAAATCCAATGGACTTTATCCACGTACATTCCTATATAAGCTCACCTGATATGATGTACTTCAGCACGCACACAACACAAGTACTTCCTAGTGTAAATGTACGTGGAAATTCTGCATAAATAAAACATATTTGGATAAACGGCTTAACCAGATTTCCCCAAACACCTCGCAGGTTGAATTCGATCCAAGTTCTCATCTTCAGCACAGAACAATGTCTCTTTGCTTATTTCTATCAATCTCCAATAGTTAAGTGTTTAACATTATAATCATGATTCGTTATATCATCTTTGCGGAAATTTTTCTTGGCTGCCTTTTCCTGTCATACTGATTATTCAGAGTCTCTTCCTTCGTAGTTTAATGTCCGACTATTTATGACTTCTGTACACCTGGTACCTCACATCTTTACGGTTAGAACTCAGATTGGATCACATAAGGATTAGCCCCCCCTCCCAGTATTTGACCTGATGGTTAAATATCCTTACGCTACTTGGGATTAAGTTAGGTTAGGTTAGGTTAATCTCAAAATTAAATAAGAAAGGGAAGGCTACTCTTCATGTAATCCCTCAGAACTTACCTTGGTGTTTTCCATCATGGAGTAATATATTGCCAAGAAGATAAAAGGATGATGGTGCTTGACGTGGGCTGTCCCCTAACACACACTATCTTTTCATAAGATGTTGTCCTCCTAACCTTAACTTCAATGCTCAGTATATTTCTGGTAACATCAACAAATATGAAAATAAGAAATATTGTGTCCTTCCTGCACAACCTCCTCCGATGTGTATGAGCCTGACACTCTTCATCAGCTGCCTCTGATAACGACACTTGTTATCACCCAACAACTGATACGACCACATTAAACTGAGCTCAAGAGATAGGACTACAGTGAATTGACATTATACGACCACAGTAAACTGAAATGCGACTAGGGTGAACTTAACAATAGATACGACTACAATGAACTTAACAACAGATACGACAGATTCAACTACAATGAACTTAACAACAGAAACAACAGACACGACTACAGTGAACTTAACAGCAGATACGACTACAGTGAACTTTACTAGTTCCACCGGAATTTCTCTTTACTCCAAAACTTGGCTTTAGTAATGACGATGAAAATTTCAGCTAATTTCTATTTTTTTTTTGTGAATTAAGACAAATTAATCCTGTTTTCACACTGTATTTATTAAAATTTTCCAGCTCTTTATTTTATCATGTACTGAGTATGCTTCATGTTGTATTACAGATATCAAGAGCTAAATGCCTGCGTTAGCAAACTTTTATGGATTTTCATTCTTATTGACTTTAGGGTGTCAGAATACAATGTCCGTCAAAGAATAAGTTCCTTTCACACCAAAACAAGAGCGGAACAAGTATCATTCGTGTGTAGAACAGCTTGATGAGTTTACCACATGAGTGTTCTTTCTTATCTCTTTCTCCCTCTCCATCTCGCTTATACAAGTATTTGTTTTTCTATACTTTGCTACTCATTATTTCACGTTTGTTTTTTTTTCTTCAGGAAGGTCACAGTTTCTGGTCGTCTCATAACTCTCAAGAGAAGAGAATTTGTCATTACAGTGTCGGGTGGTCATTGTAACAGAGTTGTAGGAGCACACAGGAGTAGGCAGGTTACGTCAGCATTTTTTTTTTAGATTGTAATATCACCTGGCCGTCTCCTGTTCTGTACACTCATGTTCATGCAGTGTATGATTACGCTTCAACTCAATCTAATCATTCTTATCGCCAGTATATGTATTCTTGGAAATAACTTAGGATATACGAGGGTCTTATACCAGTGTTGTTATCTGGATGTAATCTTTGTGGCTTTTTATTGTTGATATAGAAGTCAAGCCAGTTTGTATAATCAGTAGATAAGTGGCACTGTTGATATGTGTGTGTGTGTGTGTGTGTGTGTGTGTGTGTGTGTGTGTGTGTGTGTGTGTGTGTGTGTGTGTCCGGCTCTCCTGTGATCACCTCAAAGTGAGTCCTGAGGCGTTAATTAAGACATAGGTGGGAATGACCAAACTACCAGTCCAATTACGGTTTGTAAAGAGTGATCAGAATTAAAGGGTGTGTGTTTGTTTGTATGTGATATATATGTAACCTAGTGTGTTTCCTTGTATGTGAGATGTATGTTACCTGGTGTGTATTTATTTGTTTGTATGTGAAATGTACATAAAGTAGTGTGTTTGTTTGCTTGTTTGTATATGCGATGCACGTAACCTGGTGTTTATTTATTTGTTTGTGTGTGAGATGTATGTAACGTAGTGTGTTTGTTTGTTTGTGTGTGAGATATATGTAACCTGATATGTGTTATTTTCGAAATGTACATTATATATTATACAGTAGTCTGTAGTTTAATTCACAAAAATTAATGAAAAGATGATTGATTATATAAACAATAAACAATAAGCCGAGGAAGACTTGATCAAAATGACTGGCGACTTTGTGACGTTTAATTAGTGCACTGATTGGCCCAGAGCGAAGTAATGATATCACTTTATGTAGTTAGTGAGGAAGTACCGACAAGCAGCAGTGTTTGACTCGCTCAACCTATGCAGTGAAGTTGAACAGTCGCAACTGACAATGTTTGTATCCCCAGGATTGCACTACAGTGTTGCCTTATGAGTTCTACGTCGATTATTCTTTGAAATGATTCAATAGTCAAACTCTCTCTCCCTCTCTCTCCGGCATATTAAGAGAATACGTGTCGATGACAGAAGACTCGCACGTCCGGCTCCCATAACTAATTCCTGTCATAAGCACGCATACGCAAACCTTGACGAGCGTAAAGTGTATCAACATGATTAACTTGGTTTAGTAAAAATGTATATTGCGTGTCGAGGTTCTCTTAACCTGTTACACCTTCAGTATAATCAGTGGAGGAAAGGTGATTACTTAAATAAAGACAGTGAAAGGGAGATTTGGAAGAGAGAGAAGGAAAAACAGGCGGAAATGGAAAGAGAAACCGACGAAGACAGCCAGAGACTCGCAAAAAGAGACAACGAGAAAGAAAGAAAGAGATAGAGAAAAATAATAAGTTAATTATGGTGATATTAATGATACCACAATTATCTCAAGGTTGCCTTCCTCATCACGTCAGGTGCTCGACCACACCTTCGCCTACACACCTCCCACAGTCATGTTCTTACCTGGAACACAGTATGCAAATTAGAGACAGTTAAAGGGGCGTGTGAGTTAGTTAATTAACCTTCATGGAATTTTATTACTCTATGTCAAATTGGATCTTGTTTACTGTAATTGTTAAACTAATGTTTCGTACAAATGTCATCATAGACAAATACACAAACCGTGATGCCTGCATGCCAAAATACATGTATACTATACTAACATCTACATAATTATATAAAACTATGTGCACATATGCATAAACACACACACACACACACACACACACACACACACACACACACACACAGGCGACGTACCTCGATATTTCGTTAGACAATACTTGTCTTCAGGACCGGGGAGGGTGAGGATGATGAGATATGACATCCCCACACACTTATATATACCTATCTTCCTCCCCTATTCCCTCCCAATCCCCACCTCCCAATCCCTCCCTTCCTTTTTCTCATCTTAACTCCCTTCCATACTTGCCCCCAACACCTCCCTCCCCAGCAACGTGACTGGTGCAAGTTACGTGTGTAGCGCGCTATGCTCGTCACGTGTGGGCCCTATAAAGGTCCCGGGAGACTAGCTGCGCTTCCCCCTACAATACAATAATGTTTGCAAACTGGGAACTCCCGGATAACACGGCCCCGCTGCACCGTCGGCTGTCTAGGAATATTTGTTGGGTTAGTGCGTGTTTTTAGGGGAGTTTTGTACGTGTTTGTACGTTTTGTTTGGAATTTTTTTGCGTTTTAGTGCATGTGTTTAAGGGATCTAGTTACTTTAGTAGGTATAGTTGTAGAGATTTTAGTGCATGTTTGTGAACGCGATTGTATGGAGCATAAATTTATGTTTGTGGATGTATTATTAGGTTTTTGTGGTTGTTATTTTAAGGTGAACTCAGTGATTTTAGGCTTGAAGAAACGTTTGTAGGGATATTGTGTGTTTATGGGTTTGTTTGCAGAGATTTAGTCCGTTTCGTAGAATCATTGTTGGTAGGTTAGTGCTTATCTGTATGGGATTTAGTGCATGTTTGTGATTGTGTTTATAGCAGGTGTTTTGATTGTTTTTGAGTGTGTTTGTTGGGGTTTCCTTCTGTTTATTGGTTGTTTGTGATGTGTGTAGTACGTATGCAGACATGGTTTGAAGAACAATAGAGGGTGTGTGTGTGTGTGTGTGCGTGTGTAGGGCGGGGAGTTGTGTACATGAGAATTTACAGAACTGGGTAGTGTAGAGGCCGGCAAAGTGTGAAGAGGCTGGAGAAGTGAGTATGGGTGCACGTTTGAAAAGGATAGTGCGCATGATAGTGCGTTTGGAGTCCGATGTAGCGCGTATGAATGTGTTCAGAGGGGAGGTTGTACATATATGTCGTGCATGACACACTCACTCTTTTTCCCCTCTGTCATAAAGGCTTTTCTGATTCACTCCCATTTTAATCAACGAGGAGCTAACCCCTCCTCTCCCCCCCCCCCTTTTTCCATGACCGGGGAAGACAGCATTGTTCCCTTCATATAATCGTGTAAACCTATAATTCTTTGTTTTCATATAATCGCGAAGAATCCTCCCTTTCCGTCTACTGTACTCATGAAAATATTTGTTTTATCTTATCACTGTTGTATAGCTCTCTCTCACTCTTTCATTCTCTCATATAGAAACGGAAAACCAACCTTATATATCTGATTATAAAGGGTAAAAGTTGGGTGTTTCATCAAGATCAAAGTGTCATAGTCCTCATAACATGGACGTGACAAACACGCATCTACGTACTTTACTGTATGTGCCTATAGTCGGCCGCGTGTAAATATTAGCTGTTAAAGTTACCACAGATCAACACGTGAAGCAGACAGACGTCCCAGTCTTGGGTTTATGAAATAAATAAATCTCTTCTGACAGTATTATTCACCTTTATCCCTTTTCTCTTTTTATCTATGTTTTCAATATAAAGTGTTTTCGACTATCTTTAGCAAACTTTTTCAGATTTTTTTTATTTTCTCTAAAGCACAAACTTTTTATTAACATTACTCGGAGGGCTTTGTTGAGCATCCTTCACATAGTAAAGTGGTCTACAACAATACCCCATCCCACTTTCAGATCTAAAGCAGCCTCCCCTCTCATTGCTGCTCTGTTCGTTTTCTTTTGCTTCTACAGTGTCACTTTAATTACTGATTAAATGGCCAACTTGTGGGAGCCTTGTCGGGGATTATTCAGTGGACGTCGACGTTGTCCTGAGGTATCTTACTGTTTGAATTTTGACTTATGTCGTTTTCTCTTTTTTTTTAAGAGAAACAGTTACTAGATAAGATGAACACTTGAGTGTTGACGCGGTAGAAGAAGAATTATCTCCCTCTTGTCACTATAAAACTTCTCTCATTATCCAGTAAATGTAATATACTTTTATACAAGGC
The DNA here is from genome assembly GCF_018991925.1 of Homarus americanus. Classification (NCBI taxonomy): domain Eukaryota; kingdom Metazoa; phylum Arthropoda; class Malacostraca; order Decapoda; family Nephropidae; genus Homarus; species Homarus americanus. The sequence continues at coordinate 12,839,929 of NW_024737097.1, forward strand.
GATCCATACAGACAGGATGTTGGTTACAAACATTATTCATTGTCTTCATCTGGCCTGACATAACCATGACAGTTACATGGGGTTTATAATAAAGTTTATTGTTTTAAGTTATTTATTCAAAATAAAGTAGTTTAAAGTTTGTCCTGTAAAATAGATAATGAAATCTTGCACTGAGTTAAGTACAATAACTTGTGTACTGTAGACCAACTTGAATCAACAAAAATGTAAATAATTCAGGATTTCTTGCTTGGATAAAAGATCCAAAAACTAATTCTAATTGAAAACAGGTTTTTTATTGTTTTAGGAACTACAGCTTCTAACCTAACCTAACCTAACCTAACCTAACCTAACCTAACCTAACCTAACCTAAATTTAACCTATCCTAACCAAACTAACTCCTAACATAAACTAACCCACAGCCCCTCCACGCTCACATCAGTCCTCCAGGGTGTGTCCCTCCTACCAGCCCCTATACTCTCTCATCAGCCCCTCCACCACGCCACGAGCACCCCTACGCCTTTCATTTCCCTTCTTGTCCCCTCCCTTATCAACACGGCACTCCCCCTTTCGCCATTCTCTCAACTTCACATGTCGCCCGCTGCAATCCTCGAATCCCTCTGCCCACACCTCCCCTCACCTCTCTTCCCTTCCTCGTCCACGCCCTTCCTCAAATGCAGCTCCTTTCTCTTCACTGTTATTTCCCTTCATTCTACACCCCCTCAAAGCCTCCTCACTTCTCCTCTCATCACGCCCCACGCCCCACCTACCTTCAACCCCCCCCCCTCCTCTCTTTACACTCAAAGGGCCTTCTCTCACCCCCCCTTTCCCCTACCTTCCACGGCCTCTCCCAAACATCTAAGTTCCTCTCCTCCTCTATCTTTCACACACCTTCCTTACGTTCAAAGCTTCCCTCTCTACCTCCTCCTTCCCTCCCTACGACGTCTTCACCTCCCTACCTCCTCCCCTGGTGGGTGTTTTATCTCATTAATAAACCCCCGCGGGCCAGCATCCACGTCCACGTCACCCCACCATCCCTGACACTATCACGGACGTCATCTGCCGCCTCACTCACCTTCCCTCACACCAGTGTTTTATTGTTTCAGATGAGTGCACACCTTAGACAAACCCCCTTCCCGCCCCTCTCTCCTATTTGTCTCTTTATCTCCTTATCTTCTGCCTCCCGGTCCCTCCCTCGTCACTTCTCTTTCGCTTTCTTTCATCTCTCTCCATCTTTATTTTTTGTTCTTTATCTTCGTCTTCTCTATATTTGTCTATTCTTCCTGTCTTTCCCATTCTATTTCTCTTACTTATTTGCTTTCATTACCTATCTCCTTACTTTTTTCTCCGTATTATTATTTTCTTCCCTCCGTTTCTCCATCTTCTCTCCTTCTCTTACTGGCGTCTTCTCTCTCCTTTACAACTTTCTCTACCTTCTTTATTTTTTTGCATTCTTTCCTTTATTTGGGTTCTCTCTCCTTACCTTCCTCTCCCGCTCATCATTCTTCCGTCTCTCTTGTTACCTCCCTCTCTTTTTCAGTTTCCCTTCTTCCATTTCTGTCTCTACTTTTCTCCGATACCCTCCCATTTCCTCTCTTTTTGCTTTGTCTTCCTTCCTTCCATCCTTTCTCTTTTTATTTTCCCATCATCCCGCTCTCTCTCTCTCTCTCTCTCTCTCTCTCTCTCTCTCTCTCTCTCTCTCTCTCTCTCTCTCTCTCTCTCTCTCTCTCTCTCTCCTGTGACTCATTTTCCAATCACTATATCAGCCTCGCTCCCTGTTATCATCCCTCCTCTCTCTCTCACACACACACACACACACACACACACACACACACACACACACACACACACACCCACACACCATTCATCGTCGTCTGCTGTCAGCCCTCATTCGTGTGACCACAGCCTGACACAAGAGATGTCTCGCCTGTTGATGTTCCTTTGTTGATGCTGAGTCCCCCTCTCCACCCCCCTCCTCCTCTTACCCCTCCACCTTCCTCCTCACCTTTGCTCTTCCACCTTCCTCCTCCCCTTTGCTCTTCCAGCTTCCTCCTCCCCTTTGCCTCACTAACTCTTTCTTCCACTTGCTCCTTCACCTTTTCCCTTCCCTTTGACCCTCCGCTTTCTTTCTCCCCTTTGTCCACCATCTTCCTCCATCCCCTTGCCTCTACACCTTGGTCTTCCACCACCAGCAACCCACCAGCCACTTTCTTTTGATAATTTTCCGATACGACTTCTCTCTCTCTCTCTCTCTCTCTCTCTCACTCTGTTACCCCCCTGCCCCTCAGTATCACCCTCCTCCCTCACCGTTACCCTCCCCGTTCCTCTCACTGTCTCTCTCCCTCCTTCCGTCACTGTCATCCTCCGTCCCTCCTCAATGCCATCCTCTTTCCTTCACTGTTACCCTCCATCCCCCAGTGTCACCCTCCATCCCTCAATGTCACCCTCCATCCCTCCCTCTCATCCTCCTTCCCTCACTGCCACCTTCTTTCCCCATTCTGTCAACACATCTTTCATACTCTTGACATATCACATATTATCTCCCTCCCTCCTTCCTTCCTCTCTTCCTCTCTGTGTCATTCCTTGTTTCTCTCCTTTCATCCACCTTTTTTTTATTCTTTTTCCCTCTTCCTCATTTATTCATCTCCCCCCTTCTCTTTCTCCTTCCTCATCTCTCTCATTACTTCCTTCCTTCTTCCTTACTCCCTATCTTATTTCTTCCCATTTATCTCATCCTCTATCATATATTTATCCCTCCTTCTGTCTTTCTTCTTTCCGATCATCGTCTCTCTCTCTCTCTCTCTCTCTCTCTCTCTCTCTCTCTCCATCTTACCCTCTCCTTACCGGTTTTCCGATTGGTTAAGGAATTATGTATGTATGTATGTATGTATGTATGTATGTATGTACAGTATATTATTATGTATGTGTGTATGTAAAATGATAATAATAATAAACGGTTTATTAATAGAGTTGCAGCCGGTGGCTGAAAATATACAAACTTACATGTGATTTAGACATAATGATATGCGTTCAATACATCTACATGGCTGTACAGTACATAAATCAGGAGTTGTTTATTATTTTAACAATAGATGGGATGGTGCTATTCTTATATCTATCAGTGCGGGCTCTTATGGGCTCTAATTTTGTTGTAGTGGTGGACTGCGCGAGGTGGGCGGGGGACTGCCGGTGACAGGAGGTGGCGATGACGAGGATGGTGCAGTAGTCCACTGCCAAACATTGCTAGTGCGTGGTGGTGGAGGTCACTGAAGGGATGGCATTTCCAGGGTGGAGAGAGCGTTGTTGTAGCCGGACTCTGTATGTATGTATGTGTGTGTGTGTGTGTGTGTGTGTGTGTGTGTGTGTGTGTGTGTGTGTGTGTGTGTAGCGTTGCACAGGGTTCTTACCTTTCATCTACTCTCTTTCTGCTTTTTATCAATGATATACTGTAAACAAAAAATCTTATGCCGATGACTCCGCTCTTCAATCTTCTCATTTTTCCCCTCAAACTAAATCTGTTTCTAGAGCTGATATATTTCATTCTATCAATGCGGATCTTTGCACCATTTCTAAATAGGGAGGTTGAAATTTGGTCAAATTAAATTCTAAGAAAAAACAGTATTTATTATTTACAGTTTCCAGTTTGCCTATTCTGAGTAATTCCGTCAGATCTTGACACTGAGGGTTTTATTACTTCTCAGTGCCATTTTGAGGCGACTCCAAGATGGCATGAACGGCAGTGTTCTGCACAACGGCACCTAGTCAGAGTTCTTCCCCATGCAAACGGGAGTTAAACAAGGGTGTGTACTGGCACCAACTCTCTCTTCCATCTAATTTGGCTTCCTTCCTTACTCGTGCCAGTTCTAATTTCGCCAGCGGGGTGAACATCGAGTACCGGGTGAAGTGGGGTCTTTTCAACATAAGACGATTCCAGGCAAGAACAAAGGTGTCGGCATTTTCCATTACTGAACTACAGTATGCAAACGACCTCACCCTTGTTGCTCGCACTGAACACGACCTACAGGAGGTCCTGAACACCTACGCAGACGCGTATGCACACTTCGGCCTTGAGGTGAATGTGTATGCAGTATAATTTACTTACTGTATAATTTAGAGTAAGTAGTTAATCACTTACAACCATTGATGTATAATTATGAATATTCATTATTCAATGACCTGTAGATGGTAAAGGTTGTTCATAGGTTATAACCGTATAAAACATCCCGCGGATGTTACGTCTAGCCCGAGTGCCGAGGTATGATGCAACTCTTAGTAGTAGGTGTTTCTTTAAACACTGAATAGATTACTCCTTTGTGGTTATTGGATACTTTGCTTCACACTTACAATGCGTCAAGTATGTTAGATAGTTAGTTAAGTAATATATATATATATATATATATATATATATATATATATATATATATATATATATATATATATATATATATATATATATATATATATATATATATAATGGCACCACCAGTTAATAGTGATTCATACGTCAAAGGGATCACTTACCAGCCGGTTGTTTATACACGTTATGTAAACACCGCTGACTGTAGAGTTGCTTGACATTCCGAAGGGTTGATTACTTCATCCTTCGAGGAACCTTCAAGAAGCTTGACTCATAGATCGCTCTGGTGGCGAGTGCAGGAATTACTCTTTACGGGCGTGTCTCAACCGTGCCCTTAGTCAGACTTTAACTGGACCCCTCTAAGTTAAGATCTACACCTGAACCACCTCAGTTCGGCTTGTCTAACACAGAGCCCACCTCAAGTACTAGACGACCTACACTGAGAACATTCCCAGAACAGATCACGGGGCCAGTCTAATTAACTGTACAGTATTTGGACTTGTAAATATCACACTGTATATATACAGCAGTCTTGTGTATAATTTATCCCCTTTATTGTGGACAAGGTGAACAACATGTGGAATCATAATTATCGACAGTCAGGAATTCTACGGATATCAACGGGACTTTAAACAACTACAAGCAAATTAAGATTTAGTGAGACTGTATGCTGACAAGTCTTATTCCTCACAGGCCTACAAGACATAGGCCTTACAAATGTACGTAAGACTCAGATTCTCTTTCAACCTGCCCCTGCTTCAGACACACCCCCACCATCACATCCAGCGTGACTGTACTACCCTCTGTAATGTTACCCACCTTCGGTATCTCGGCTCCCACCTGTCCGTCACAGCAGACATCAATGAAGAGATTTAGCATCGGATCAGATGTGCATCTCAAGCCTTTGGCAGACTCCGAAACCGTGTCTTCAGCTGTAGGGAGCTGAAATTATCCACAAAGCTGCACGTATATCGAGCAGTGGTCCTCCCCATCGTAATATATGGCAGTGAGACATGGGTCACACACAGGAGGCACCTCAAGGCACTTGAAAACTTTCACCAACGTAGTCTACGTTCCATCTTCCGAGTTCGCTGGAAGACAAGAGAACAAATGCCAGTATTCTTGCTGACACCAACTGCAGGAGCATAGAGGCTACCATTGTCCATGAACAACTACGTTGGACTGGCCATGTTACCCACATGGACGACTGTAGACTGCCAAAGCAGCTATTTTACAGTCACCTAACGAATAGTAAACGTAACGCTGGCGGGTAATTGAAAAGGTATAAAGATAGTCTTAAGACAATCCTGAAAAGGTGCCAAATCGACCCCCTCACCTGGGCGTCGAATACTCCACATCGTAACGCTTTGAGGGGCAACACACGAGAAGGTGTCAATACTTTCGAGTTAGCCCGACTGCAAGCCGAGGCAGATAAGCATCAGCATCGAAAAGACGCTGCCACCGCCCCTCCCACAGTAGTGGGAGCCCTCCACATGTGCAACGAATGTGAACGACGCTGCGGGTTCCGTATCGGCCGCTTTAGTCACCTCAAAACTCACCAACCTAGGTGACATCCCTAATAACTCATATCATTGTATTATAGCTGGATGATCGTCACACTCGACTCCGAGTGACAGCAAGGTAGTATGTATGATTGTATGTATTTATGTGTGTGTGTGTGTGTGTATGTATGTATGTATGTATGTATGTATGTATGTATGTATGTACAAATGACTCCATCACCCTTCAATTCCCCATTCCATCAAGAATTTTTGTCTAATCACCCCTGTATAACCGCTCCATCGTGACCCATCCTTCACCACCCTCCCTCTACTCCATCACAATTTCCTTTCTCAGAAATTAGCTACTTTATCAACCCTCCATCTACACTTCATCCTCCTTCCCCTTCACCATCACCTTTCTTCCCTCCACTACACTTTCCTTCCCTTCCTCCATCACCTTCCTTCCCTCCACCATCACATACCTCCCCTTCACCATCACATTTCTTCCCTCCACCATCATTTTCCTTCCAGTCTTCCAACATCTTCCTCTGGTCTCCCATTGTTGTTCCTCCTTTAATGCCTTTGTCTTCTCCTTATCACACTCCTCACCTCCTCCATCATTTATCTTTTCTCATCCTCCTCCTCCTCCTCCTCCATTACCCTCTTCCCTCTTTCTTAATATATTAACCCATTCAGTCCACACCTCTTAACTATATTTATATCAATGAAAATTCTTCACTCAGTGGAAACACACTCTCTCTCTCTCTATATATATATATATATATATATATATATATATATATATAAAGAGTTATATATATATATATATATATATATATATATATATATATATATATATATATATATCTTCCTTTTTTGTCTCTTTGCCTCAGTTTCTTCTTCTTCTTCTTCTTAACCACGTCCTCTCCTTCATCCCCTTCTATCTATCTTATTCCCTCTCCTTCCTTCCTTCATCCTTCTCCCCTCTCTCTCTTATCCCTTTCTTCCTCTTCTATCATCGTCTTTCTCTCCCATATTCCCACTAGTCTACATCTTCTCCTTATTCACCCCTGTCATCCATCCCCCCATCTCAGTTTCCTTCTCTTTTCATCCTCTTCTTCTCCATTTCTCCGCCCTCTTTTGTCTTATTTTCCTCTTCATCTTTTCTTCCCCTCCCCACCCCAACCACCTGTACTTTCCTTCCCTTCTACATCTCCTTTTTCAATTTCTTTCTTTTCTTTCTTACTCTCCTCCCATCCCCCATTCCTTATCATCTCTCTTTTCGTCTCCCCTCCTTCTTCTTCCTCTCCTACTCTTACCCCTGCTTCCTTGTCCCCCCTCTATTTTCATCTCGTCTCCTCCTTCTCCTCTCATCTTCCTTGTTTCCCCTCTCTCTGTCCATCTGCTTTCCTTCTCCTATTCCTCCTCTTACTTCTCATGTTCCTTTCCTCTCAATCTTCCTTCTCTCTCTTTTCATATCCTCTGACTCTCCTCCTCATCTCATCTTCCTTGTTTCCTCTCTCTCTTTTCATCTTCTATCCCTCTTCTCTTCCTCATCCTCTTTCTTCTTCTCCCACACACTCCAATAATCTAATTACCTCTCCACCACTTGACTTAACAGGACTAGGCGTGTACTCTCTGGTTCATGTCCCAAGATCTATTAAATTTCCTCCTCGTGTAAGACAGTGGTGCTTGCCTATTCCTGTCCCCAGTACAGTATAATGGTGTTTCTACCCCAGTATAATGGTGTTCCTACTACATATATAATGGTGTTCCTACCCCCAGGATAATGGTGCCCCTACCCCCAGTATAATGGTGTCCCTACCCCTAGTATAATGGTGTTCCTAACCCCTGTTATTTTCTATTGTACACTGGATGATAACTCCACTGAACACAGGACATGGCCATTATTATACACAGAATAACTCACCTATGTACTGTACAGAACCAGACAATGTGATGTAGTCGTGGCCAGAATTTGGCTAGGATACAGACACATCTGCCTAATTAGTACTGTACCCATACCGGAATACTCAGCATGTAAACTTTGTGATAAACCTTTAAAGCATACACTTGAACACTATATTATTGAATGTGACACTGTCAAAGACCTCAGGCCACCTGGCTTATTGTATCATGAACTTTGTAATTACTACATTGAATCGCGGGTGCTTGTGGACATTCTTGCTGTTTATCCAAATTTGCTAGCCCACACTGATTAGTCTTCAATTAGAATATGATGTCCAATGTATATGAACCACTGTCTTGCCTGGCAGCGAACAGTGATATTACCCACATGAATCTGACCTATGTATACTGTCAATGAATATGATGTATTTCTTTGTGTACGAACCTCTATCCTGCATGGCAGTGAACAGTGATATTCACCCACATGAATCTGATCTATGTATATATACCTGTATATATGTAGGTATGTGTATGTGTAAATAAATAAATAACGAGATTTCAGTTCACGATTTACCTTCCATAAGATTCTTAACTTCGGTTAACGAGCAATCCCTCGATTAACGAGTTTTTTACGAACCGACTTCAACATGTTTTCCCTTGCATTTGGCGGTCCACCAGCTGTGGTATTAGTCCGCCAATACAGTAATCGGATTTAGGGCTTAAATTCCTTACTATTTTAGTAAATATCAAGAAGTTTATACTATTCAATAATTTTAAAAGTTTACTATTAACTTTTTTAGTCATTTTAACAATTATTGAACATAATTGAAGGTAAAGAAACTAGTTTCTGGCGTGCCATCCAGCCTGTTAACACACCAGACAGGCGTTAGTCTCTCTCCGTTTTCAGTGGAGGTAACATCTAGCTTGAGACTCTCTTCAACTGAACCCTTTTTTTCTGTTTCCAAGCAAATTATTGGTCATTTTGAAATTTATTTTACATATTGACAATATATAATGCAGTGCAGTGTTGATTTAAAGAAAATAATCTTGAATTACACCAAGAGAACTAAAATTTTATGGGTGAAATAGTGCCATGGGGTGACTTCTCTTCCGCCCCAATGCCTTCTCTTCTCCCTTCTCCTCTACCCCCATTCTTATTCCCATCATCCTCATCATCATCATCCAGGAGCCTTCTACATACACACCTCAAAGTAAGTGTACTTTTCTACCTTTTTTGTTGAATTTTGGCAATTTTCGGTGAGCTGGAACCAATTACCCAAAAATCCATTGAAACAATGATTTCGGTTAACGAGTTTTTCGGTTAACGAGCAACCTGCTGGAACGGATTGTGCTCGTTAACCGAGGGACCACTTGTATATATACTGTTAATGAATATTATGTATTTCTTTGTGTATGAATCTCTGTCCTGCGTGGCAGTGAGAAGTGATACCACCCTGACTGACTGAATTACTCAGAATAGGCAAACTGTACTCCAAGCTTTATCAATAAATTTGTTAAACTAAAAATATGTACTGTACTGATCGTGAACACATAGCAATTCTTTTGTAGAGAGGAACTGAGCATCAATGTACAAAGAAAGTGAATCAACCTGTCTCTGTATAATGCTGTTTATATATATATATATATATATATATATATATATATATATATATATATATATATATATAATCAGCACCTCAACCTGCCAGGATTCGAAACCACGGCCCACGAGCCCATGACTGTGACCGAATGCTAACCGCTGACACCAGGACACTAAAAGCATGTTTATTGATATATATATATATATATATATATATATATATATATATATATATATATATATATATATATATATATATATATATATATGCTGATAACCACAAAGGAAACATGAAAACACGAAGTTCTCAAACGCCTTCATGTAATTCACATCTTCAGGGGTGAGTACAGACTAAGGGGTAATTATTGACAAGGCTAATATATACAGTAAAGAAAAGTGAGATCAAGTCCCTAGGGACAGCAGGTGTCCACCATATTCAGGTCATAAGGTAGTGACTCAACCCTTTCACCTGCTTACAAATCTCACTTTCCTTTATTGTATATAATAGCCTTGTCAATAATTACTCCTTAGTCTGTACTCACCCATGAAGATGTGAATTAGAACATAAGAAGAAGAACATAAGAAAATAAGGAGTCTGCAATAGTTCGGTTGGCCTATTGGGAACTTCGTGTTTTCTTGTTTCCTCTGTGGTTATCAGCATATACAGTACGAGTACATGGATCACGCGCACCTACAGTGATTTATTTGTATTGTGGATATTTTTAGATTAACCAGAAAGCTAAATTTTGCTCCGTGGGTTTTTCCCAACAGCCACAACGCATTTAGGCCGGTTTAGAAAGCCCTCTAACTAACCTAACCTGACTTAACTTAATCTAATCTAACTAAACCTGATGAAACATTATTTAACCTAATCTAACCTAACATAGCTTAACCCAACCAAACCTTATCTAATCTAATCTAACTTCATCTAACCCAGTAACCAAACCTTAAATAACCTAACCTAACTTGATCTAAACCAACCTTAGCTAACCCCAACAAACCAAACCTAACCTAACCTAACCTAACATATAGCGAAATCTAGCTTTCTGGCTATTTTAAAAACACCCACAACGTATTGTGGTCGTTTTTTTTGTTTTTGCTTTCGCTCAGTGAACGAATTCGTTGTTTGTGCCTAACATTAAGTAGTGGTGTTCCCGTCTGTTTACAAAGCAGAACACGTCATTAACACCAATAAGAATAATGAATGACACCGAATGATGGGAAGATGTGTGTTTGTATATTTGCTTTTGTTTCTGAGAGTCAGGAATGTTACCAAACAACGAACTGGCCACTTCCATCATGTATCGAATACTAACACTTCCCATTAGGCATATAGTGACATATTTTCTGTTTATCGGTAGGGTTGGTAAAACGTTACTTCGGATTATTTGTGTAAAACTACGGCCACAATGAACCATTTAAGTCTAATAGAACAAATGGCTATTCCATTCATTATTAACAGGTTAATAGTCTGTAGTAGTACTAAATAGTCTTCCCGACTCTACTACGAGGGCCCGTGTTGAAGCCTCGTTCATGAAATTTAAATAGGATGTTCTTCACGGCTGGTTCGTCGAAATCTATAATAATAAAATTATTTTATATAATAATATAACAAAAATTTTTAAGCAAAAAGTTCTTCAGTTCTAACTCATCATAGTGTAGAACTGAGCTAACACAAGTCTCACTGACGGTTCAACTTGTTAACAAAGTGAATATTTATGAAGCAATCAAGCAACGTAGTCCTGACTCACCATGGTTCTCTAGACTAGCTGAAGATAAATGGATTTGCTGTCATTACTGATGCATGTGTGTTAACCCAAGTCCCCGTGATGTTAATGTAGCGATAAGAGTCAATGTGTTTAAGTTGAGGAAATGAAGGATTTTGTGTGATGATATTTCTATTTATTGTGTTAAGTTTTTTCCTGTTATTTTTACGCTTGTCATGTGCCCTCTTCACTCACCATACCTCCACCCACTACTTTCTTTAAGGTTTCCTCACCCCTTTATTCATCCCAAACACAAGCGAGAGAGATGTGAAAATAAATAGATAGATAGATACTGACAGAGAAATGAGTGGAATTGAACGTACTGTACCATAGATTCCTCTGTTTATTAGGTGTTATTGTGGGGCAGATGGGCTGAGTGTCTCGTGGTGTTCCTGGCGAGGTAATTTAGACAAACAGCTGAGGGGCGTGAAGCGTCTCACTCACGAGTTAGGTGGTGTTTGTTTGTGTGAGCGTTTAGGCGTGTGTGTGGCGCTGACACAAATGCAAACACTGGTACTTGAGGATGCAGCACCTGTGTCGTGTGTCGCTGGTGATTGTGGAGTTGTGGAGTCAGCTGTTGAGTTCTCTGGCCTTTGTAGCGAGGAGCGATGACGTCTTTATATAGGGATTTCATATAACACGGAAATGAAATATTACATTCTTGACAGTTATAGTTGATTATTGTTACTTTTTCTGACTCAATAAAATTATTAATATAATCGTTAATTCAGAAACAAAAGGTAAACGATTACTTAATTTTCGTGTCCGTCTTTCACTTACCATGTGCTGTATATGTTTTACGGACAGCGAGGTAAACTATTTAATAGCGACTTGTAATGAAGTTTATCATGCCAATTCCTTCACGACATAACCTGACACGTGTCTTAGAATGAGTCTCGCTGCGCTGGTTAAGTTGCCTGACAGCCCCTATGCCTGTCTTTCCTATTCATGAATAGGGAATTAATGTGAAACAAACAGATAAGTTAGCCATAAAGTTACCAGGCTCTCTTTGATCACACTAGAGAAAGGAGACAGCAATAATCACCGTTGGTCTGTATCTCTGTTACAGCGGACAAAAGACGCACGACTCGGTTCCCACTGCCAACATTGCCTTACAGACGCGAGGAACTCTATTGATGTTATACTCCGGGTTTCACTTGGTTACGAAATAATAATAATAATAATAATAATAATAATAATAATAATAATAATAATAATAATAATAATAATAATAATAATAATAATGGAGGAGGAGGTATGAAGAGGTAGTGGAGGAGAAAGAGGAAGAGGAAGGAGAGGAGGAGGAAGAAGAAGGAGGAAAAGAAAGAGGAAGAAGGAGGGGGAGGAGGAGGAAGAAGAGGAAAAGAAGGAAGAGGAAGAAGGATGAGGATGAGGAAGAGGAAGGAGGAGGAAGAAAGGAAGAAGGAGGAACAGGAAGAAGGAGGAACAGGAAGAAGGAGGAAGAAGAAAGAGGGGGAGGAGGAGGAAGAAGGAGAAAGAGGAAGATGGAGAAAAGGAAGAGGAAGAAGACCTAACCTATTCAAATCTAACCGTACCCTTGTAAGTACAGACATACGTAAACCTCATATAGGTGAATGTATACAAATATACCAAGTGACGTCACGGTATGAGAACCAATCAGGTGCCCTGGGATTTGTTCTATTAAAAAATCGCTCTGACGTCACTGTGGGGGGATTATTTGACAAATGGACGCGTTAATAGCTTGGCTTGATGTGGTTAGGCCTGATGCTGAATTCTTGATGGTGAGGATTACGGATTTATTTACACGTGTGACTGAATGCGATTTAATACTGAACTAGATAATTCACGGTTTGGTATACGAGTACAGTAGATAATACAGTGATCGTATTATCTCTGAATCCTTATATGAGCTGAGAACATTTTTATTTTCTGACTATTGAATGGGATCGTATAGAATTTATTTTGTATACAATTGTACTCTCTCTCTCTCTCTCTCTCAACTTCCGGTGTCAATAATCCACAATCACCAAACTTCCACAAGTCCCTGACGTAAGCGCTCACTAATTGGTCGTAATACGATTAAGCCTCGTAAAAATCCTGGACGCTGAGGCGGTTCATTAAGGGACAGATGAAGTCTTCTCCCGCCTCTGCGTCTTTTGATCCGGTTGTTTGGTTTTGCAGCCCAGATCAACAGCCGAGGCTCGCAAGAAAAACACCCCCAGAGATTCTTATTAGAGTGAATCCTGGCGGAGAGTGACAAGAGGCGATGGATGTACACCTGTTGTGGTGGACTTTTATCCTGTTTAATTTTTTCTCCTGTCCGTATCTGAGACGATGTGAATGTGTGTGTGTGTGTGTGTGAAAAGGAGGGTAGGGAGTGTATTTGGGACGGTCTGAATAAGAGATTACGTTTAAGAAAGGATTATATTGACTTAGGCCTCTATATAATCTGTCCGATTGTCTTATTTCAAGGATTAATTACTTGTTCAACGTCGGTGGTGCGATAGTTCCCTCAGCTAATGTTAGTGTAAAGAAAATGTCTGATACTGTATTATCTACATTCTAGAGGCATGAAAATTGTACTTTAGTTAATTTAATCATCATTTATTGCTCTTGTCTCCCGATATTTGTGAGATTTTGTCAGCAACTTTAGCAAAGCGTAACAGAATCGATGATCCGCACCTGTTTGTACACATGTCCCCGATACCTTTGATAAACCATCTTTCTATTTACGAAATGTTACTATACAAGAGATGAACCTCAAGGCCAGATAAATTTACATTTTCTTCATTATTTTTTGTATTTCACTTTCTAAACCTAAATATTCTCATAATATTTATCCATCTAGTCTCCAGTTTTAACTAATTTAAGTAGATCTTCCTGGAGATTTATTTATTTCTTGCTTCGCATTTTCTTCACGAACATGGCTGCGTTCACACTTCACACCAAACGAGTCGAGTCGAGTCACATCGAGTCTCGACCCTACGTGACTCGCCATTCAAGGGGACATTATTTTGTTTGTAATTTTGCTGAAACCGTTCACACCAGGGGAGTCGAGTCGATTCGAGTCACGCCGAGTCGAGGCGAGTCGTTTCATGAATACGGCCAGGCCCATTTTTTCGTCAGTCATCGCTAGTCCGTTGTGGTGTATCTCTCAGTTACCTATAAGATTTAATTTTTTTTCCTCAACATAAATTTTCATAATAATTTATCAATATTATCCTTCAAATATTACTTTACCTGTCAATATTTATGTTTCTAATCAAATACAAACCTTACCTTAAAAATATGGCTATTCTGCGTACTGACAAACTTGACTCATTTTGACTCTTCGGCTGCGTTTACACCAAACTAGTCGAATCGAGTCATTAGAGTCATGTGATTCGAGTCAAATTGCCTCATTCCCGTTCACACAGAAAGAGTCAAAACGAGTAAAGTTTGTCAGTACCCAGCCTGATTTCGAGCGGTATGGACATATATTCTCTCATTGAATTATATGCGAAGTAAAAAAAAAGGAGTGCTTGAAAAAGCTATGGAAACAAGTTTTGAAGTCTCTGAAGCAGTGGTAAAAAGTGCATGTGTCCTTCATAACTTTATACAAAAGAAAACAATTTCATCTACTTTCGTGGTGATACTGTTGATGATGCAATTGATTTTCGTTTTTCATTCATGGGCCTGACACCTATAAGAAGCACAAGGCCTACAGCAGAAGCTACATCAGTTCGTAACATTCTGAATGATTTTTTAGTGTCTCTAGTTGGGACTATTGAATGGCAAGACAGAGTGATTGCATCTCAATCCTAATGTAATTTTAGTTATTTCAATTTAATATTTACTCCTACTTTTGAGTAATTTTGTGTAGCCTACGTAAATGTACATGTATATCTAGTAAAGAGTGATTAAAATCCTGTGAATTATTAGGCTATTATTAATTTACTTGTAACAGCCTAGGCTATAATAATTTATCTGCATAATCTTTCCTGTAAATTTCATCAGCTACTGTAACTGAATATTGGTTATTTGATCAGGATATCTACTAATTTTTCATTTATTTTGTGTGTGTATATGTATACTTAGTAAACAGTGAGTAAACTTGTGTGAATTATTTGGATATTCTTAATTTACTAATAAAATTCTTGACTATATTTACTTATAGAGTCTTACCTGTACACTTCAATTCAATAGCAACCTCTTTCCATGGGGCAGAGTTCACAGCACCATCTCGCTGTCTTCGATCACTAGGATCATAGAGAACAGGGCGCTCACGTACTAAATTTTTTAAATCCTCCAGCTGCATCATGATGCTGCTCACACCACAACTGACTCACGATGACATGAAAAAAATGGGTCCGGCCGTGTACATGACTCGACTCGACTCGACTCGACTCGATTCGATTCGATTCGATTCGATTCGACTCTCTCGGTGTGAACGGTTTCTGCAAAAATACATATAAATTAATGTAAACTGGAATGGCGTATCATGTTAAGTCATGACTTGACTTGATTCGACTTGTTTGGTGTGAACGCAGCCTAAGACAGTGTTTCCTTTGTGTGCTGTATACTGGTGCTCGTCATAGCCACACCAGGTATCTTAATCCTCTACTCACTGCTCCAGTAACATTATCGTGTATATATACTATGATACAATATTATTCAGTATATTACGTTTGCCTGGGTTAGGTTAGGTTAGGTTAGGTTAGGATAGATTAGAATAGATTAGGTTAGGATGTGGGTAAGATTAGGGGAGGTTACCCAGTAAAACTTGGTTGGGATTTTCCATTTGTTAATACATAAAAAAAAGACATCATGTGACTCAGCTGACACACGTTAAACAGAAATCTCGATTCACCTGGTTTAAGTGAACAATATTTGAGGTTGAGTAGATTCATTATTGTTTTCTTTTGGAGTTTGATACATTATTTACAGCCAAGTATGTTTAGGGATGTAATATGAAGATAAATACGACTGTTCTGAATGAATTGATTGTCATATTTTCTCATGAATTTAATGAACCATTTATAAGTCCGTATTACCCGAGGATGGAGTAATGCTCGTAAGAAGTTAAATGCGACCCTTTAGCGCCATTTTTCCACATCATTACGGGGTCTGAGGTGAAGTGTGACCCAGGAGGTTCGTCTTTTCACGACTCCTGCCTCGACCACCGTGCTTGACCCTCCCACTGCCTGACATCATTCACCTGGGCTCTTAACGAAGACGATATCCGCCATTATATCTCAAGGAGAGGAACAGCCAGACGCAGTATTGAGTCATAAGGGAATTTTATCTCAGCCTCACATGTCGAGAAGTTTACCGGGAGAAATGGACGCCGCTTATTAAAATATGCGTCTCTCTCTCTCTCTCTCTCTCTCTCTCTCTCTCTCTCTCTCTCTCTCTCTTATTTCATATGCCTTTAACTTGCTATCTCTGTTTTTCTTTCTCCGAGCTCCTCTATCTCTTCACTTTCTTTCCAACCGTCTCATCTCTCGCTGTCTCTTCTCCTCTATATCCTCCTTTTGCTTCCACCTCCCATTCGTTCTCCATCTCTCTCTCTAGAATTAGATGATAAAAGCTGTAGTTTGACAAGCCAATGACCAATTGTCCTCCTATGCTCTACATCTTCCAGGAAAAAACACCTCAAGGAGTGTCTTCACCAGAGTATTTATAAATGTGCTTATTATGAAGCACCAGACGTCGAGTTTCCTGTAGAGCTAAAAGTCACATACCAACCTATGTTCATTTATAAAGAGGATGAGGCAGAAGTAGGGAGCTTCCACGTACTGAGTACGAGGAACTAAGTGTACATGTTATAGAATTAGTAATGACCATTAGTGTTCATGCATCATGTGTTTTGAAGCTGCGAAGAAAATTTACGTGTGTGTGTGTGTGTGTGTGTGTGTGTGTGTGTGTGTGTGTGTGTGTGTGTGTGTGTGTGTGTGTGTGTGTTTATCTTTATATTTAAGTGTGTGTGTGTGTGTGCGTGTGTGTGTGTGTGTGTGTGTGTGTGTTTATCTTTATATTTAAGTGTGTGTGTGTGTGTGTGACCTATGAACATTCGCTATGCAGCTTTGCTGCTCGTTAAAAAAAAAGGATCACTTACTATTGTGCTGAAAACACTCCAATCGTTGCATCAAACCAAACAAACTTGGCGTTCAACCTTGACATAAATTAACTTGTCCATATTCACCATTATGAATATTGGTAATATAATCTTACGGTTAGTTTCGAGTAACAATTGTTGTTAATGTAGCGGCGGTGTATTGTTTTGTCTTATACATCAACGTGTTGGCGGTGTCATATGTCTGTAATATTATCAAGAAAATCTGAAACAAGTAACATAATTATAATTTCTACCCAAAAAATCTTATATAAACAAGTTGTGAGTGGCCGAACCTTGAAGCCTTTCCTCAGCTCGTTTCCAAGCAAGGAAGTCTTCAGCGTTATCTAGTATCCATCCTTCCCTGTATTGGGTTAACCTAAGAACTTTCCGGGTCACTTTGATCAATCCTGAACTTGTTTTGCTCCCCTCCGTGAGTCAAGAACCATTTTCTTGTATTGTGCTGAAACAGGTGATCTTCCTTTACGTGAGGAAATGAAGAAATCCATCTCCTTTTCTTTAATCAATTGAACTTTCATATATCATCAGTATATATATATATATATATATATATATATATATATATATATATATATATATATATATATATATATATATATATATATATATATATATATATGACTGTGAATTTATAAAATACTTTCGATATCTACAACGAACCATAAGGATCTTCGTTTCTCTACACTTTGAACTTTGAAACTTTGTTTTAATGTTTTGTGATTTAATAAATCTCTTTCACCAACCGGTTGAATGTTCTCATCCCTTCCTTTCATAATCCACAGAAACTGCGTATTCCCTCCATCATAATATTTTAGCCCAGCTGTTTCTCTTTAGGGAACCACCACAAAAATCTCACCCACCTATAAACCATCAAAACCTTCCCTCTACTCTTTACTGAACCACACGAGCCTCCCTCTCTCGTGAACCCTCGTGAAGCACTAGAACCTCTCTTTTGCTTTTTAACGAACCTTGAATTGCAATATCCCTTTCAATGCCTCAGATTTGGCGAGTTTTTTTTTTTCAGTGCAGCTCCGACCTGAAATGCTCTGATGCAACGCGGCTCTCTCATATTATCTTCAAAGTGAACGGGGAGGAGGAGGAGGAGGAGGAGAGTTTTTGATGAATAAAAGTAAAAGTTTACGTATATCATGTTTATGTGTTTATTCGTTGTTATTGGCGGAGTAGATGAGTATAAGTGCATGACGGAGACTTCGCTATGTGTATTACTTGCCAAGATTGTTTATGCACGCGCGTGTGTGTGTGTATGTGTGTGTGTGTGTGTGTAAAGAGAGAGTATAGTAATGTGCACCTATATTCAACAAAGAAAACATGGCTCTTGTATGAAACAAAAGAAAGTTTCATCGGTTACATTACGCCCGCTGTATGGGCGTCATATTTCTTTAAGAGAACGATGTACTGTACAATCTGACTTAAAAATTTCAGGTAAAATTAATTGCTTCAGGGGTGAGTACAGACTGTTCTCACCCCTGAAGATGTGAATTACACGAAAGCGCTTGGGAACTTCGTGTTTTCTTGTTTCCTTGTGGTTATCAGCACATACTTGGATCACGCGCACCTACAGTCATATATATATATATATATATATATATATATATATATATATATATATATATATATATATATATATATATATATATATATATATATATATATATATATATATATATATATATATATATATACACGAACGGAGAGCGAACAAACATGCTTATCACGACGGTAAAAAAGACACAATGGGTCCCCAAACATACAGTATACTAATCCATTTCCTACGACTCACATATGACACACCCGTTTGCTTACAACTTCAACCCCACGATGCAATTTAATCATATTTCTTTCTGTAAATATGCAGAACATGGTCTTTTCTCCAGTCACGGCAATTCAGCGATATATTTGTTTTGTGGCTCAAAGACCTCCCTGAAATTTGTCCATGGGCGTGTGGGATGAAACGGGATGGCGGTCTTTTTTGGAGGAGAGGGAGGGGAGGTGGGAGGAGACGATAGGGAGGGGGGAGAAGGAGGAAGGGAGGGGAGGGTGGAGGGAGGAAAGATTCGTATGACCAAGTTTCTTCCCTCGTATCCAGAGACATAATAATACACTTTACTGATTCACTTCAACTAAGCTCCGCCAACACACACACACACACACACACACACACACACACACACACACACACACTGTATATTTTCACCCTTCCGGTTGCCATGCTCTTTTAATAAACCGGTAATTATTATTATTATTATTATTATTATTATTATTATTATTACTATTATTATTATTATTAGAAACACACACACACACACACACACACACACACACATTCACACACACAAATGATACTTATAATGACATTCAAATTAAACTGAGACTCTAACGTAACTGGATTGGTTCGTTTACTGGGGATAAAGGTTGAGAAATTTTGTGAGTCTGGACCTAAGATGGCATTTTGGAAGTGAATGAGTGAGTGAGTGAGTGAGTGAGTGAGTGAGTGAGTGAGTGAGTGAGTGAGTGAGTGAGTGAGTGACTTTTGAATGTAAATGTGTGCTGGGAGATATGAATAGGGAGGGAAAAAATCCGAGGCAGGAAGAGGTATACAGTAGTGAAAGGGAGATGGATAAAGGATAAATTATAAATAGTGTGAGAGAGAAAGAGGGGTGAGAAAATGGAAGAAAAGGGAAAGAGAGTGAATAAGAGAAAGAATATTGAGAGAGAGCGACAGAGAGGGTGCATGAAAGTGAGAGACAAAATGCTACTAAATTGCATAAATCTGTTAAGTAAATATCGTGAGTTATCAAGCCTGTGAAAAAAAGTTCAGTAACCAAACAAATAAGTAATTATACAAGCAAGTAAGTAAGAGAGAAAACAAATCAATCAACTTTTTTTTAATGATCATATTAATTTAAAATAATATAATTAAATAACCTGTAAAAGAAAATCCCAGGTAATTAATTATTAGATAAGTAGATAAGGATATAATAAGCTACCAAATAATTAATAAAATGAGGGAAGACACATAATTATTAGTTAACACACCCAATAGGCCATAGTCGAAAGGGGATAAATAAGAAAATAAATCAGAATACAGAGAAGCAAATACGTGCAGAGGTAAGAGAGCAGATAAATAAGTAGGAAGTTTTTACTAACATTAGCAGGAAAAAACACTAGATTAACTTGAGTGAGGGAAGTCGGATAAGTACCTGAGTTAGTAGTGAGACGATAAATAAGTTAAAATAAATTAATTAGTTGAAGAAATCAGGTAAGCATTTAAGCAAAGATATAATTAACTCAGTAAAGTGTGGATGATTAAATATAAAAAGCGTGCACGTAAATGGGTCACGATTGTATATAATTAGATAGGGAAATAATTAGGTATTTATTTAATTAACCAAGTGGAAAACTAATTAATTAATATCTGTGCCTATTACATGTAAGGCCGAGTCAACAACTGTTATTGGCTTATTATACACAACCATTAGACCAACAACCTTACCTCTACAACCATTAGACCAACAACCTTACCTCTACAACCATTAGACCAACAACCTTACCTCTACAACCATTAGACCAACAACCTTACCTCTACAACCATTACACCAACAACCTTACCTCTACAACCATTAGACCAACAACCTTACCTTTACAACCATTAGACCAACAACCTTACATCTACAACCACCTGTCCAACAACCTTACCTCCACAACCACCAGACCAACAACCTTACCTCTACAACCACCTGTCCAACAACCTTACCTCTACAACCATCAGACCAACAACCTTACCTCTACAACCATTAGACCAACAACCATACCTCTACAACCATCAGACCAACAACCTTACCTCTACAACCATCAGACCAACAACCTTACCTCTACAACCATCAGACCCACAACCTTACCTCTACAACCACCTGACCAACAACCTTACCTCTACAACCACCAGACCAACAAACCTTCCCACTACAACCATCAGACCAACAAACCTTCCCACTACAACCATCAGACCAACAAACCTTCCCACTACAACCATCAGACTAACAACCTTACCTCTACAACCTCCAGACCAACACATAATGGACACAATAGAGCTTAAAGTAAAGAAAGATAACTGTACTCGCTGTTGTCATATCATTTCTGTATTATAATGGAAAGACACCAAAGGAAACTCCATACGACTAGGTGAACAACACTCCTGGGAAGAACCAATGAACATAGAAATAAGTAACAGAGATATTTCATTGATAAGTTTAGACAAAATGAAAATGTTTTAATGCTAACTACACGAAATAAGAAATTAATACAAAAACACGTACGTAAATAGTCCTGTTATGAAGGCAATTTAATTGATCTATAGACGATGTAAAGATAATTAACAAACAAGACAAAAATTTAATGTTAAAAAAATACGAAACGAAAAACAAAAACGGATGATAAATTTCCCTCCAGGATAAATGTCACTTGGGGAGAAATCATGCTGGCCGAGTATTACGTTCTCTAACCGTTTTGTTTTTTTAATTCTTGGTGTAAAGTTAGTTCTCCTGGGGTGTGCTGTTTACCATTCCTTCAGTACCTCCGTCGTGTGCCAAATTAACGACCCAAAACCCTTAAACACCTTGAACGTCGCAGTAAACACACACCGTAAAGTCCTGACCCTTGTTTATAGTCCGCGCCATGTTTATTGCTCGCCCGGCCACTGGTGCATATTATTCGCCAGCCCTCTCTCGCCCCGGGACTACGAATGTACACTTTACTAGGTGACTTTGCATGCGAATTTCGTCAAAGTTTTTTTTTTTCCCCGTTTTGCTGCAGGATGAAACATAGGTTTGGGATGGGGTGGAGAGGGTGGCTAGGCTTGTGGGGAGGGGTGTGATGAACATACTGTAGTAGGAGAGAGGAGAATGATCCAGGGAGGGGAGAGGAGGGGAGGGGGGGGATAAGATAGATGAGAGGGAGAGATGTAGGAAAGGTGAAGAATACAGTAGGAGAGAGATGAATTGACCACAGAGAGGAGATGTAGGTGGAGGGAAAAGGGGGGGTGATCGGTTGGAGGGGCGAGATATTGTGTGGGGGGAAAGGATATGTTGTCCCGGAAGGGAAGGGAAGGAGACAGGTGGAGGGAAGGGAGGAGACAGTGGAGGGGAGGTAGAGACAGGTGGAGGGAGGTAGGAGACAGGTGGAGGTAGGGAGACAGGTGGAGGGACAGGTGGAGGGAGGTAGGAGACAGGTGGAGGGGAGGTAGGATACAGGTGGAGGGGAGGTAGGAGACAGGTGGAGGGGAGGTAGGAGACAGGTGGATGACAGAAGAACTGAAGGAGAGGTGAGGAATAGAGCTAAGGTGAATGGCAGTCTGGGGAAAAATGAGGAAAGAGGATTTATGGGGAGATTTGAAGGCGGAGGTGAGGTAGGGTTGAGAAGAAGGAGGAACTAAGGAAAGAAAATAAGAGAATGGCAGGAAGTGGGAGATGAAGTGACGAAGGCGAGTGAATACATGAAAAAAAATAAAGGAAATACGCAAGAGTGGAAAGGATGGAATGAAAGGAGAGGAAATATGTGGAAACGTGAAAGATGAGAAAGAAACAGGAGTACGGGAATGTTTGGAATGAGGAAGAGGAAAGGTACAGTAAATGGGTGGAGGATGGCGAATGGGTATTTAAGAAAATGACGAAGATGAAATTAAAGAAAGAGAGAAAGAGAGGGATAATGAAGAGTTGTAAGATAAAGATCGATGAAGAGAATAAGGAAAGGAGAAGATATTCGAAAAATATTCTAACAAAATAAAAATAAAAACTCACATAAAAGAAGGTTCAGTAAACAATTACAGTGATAAGACTCAGTAAATAGTGAGAAACATTACAAATTATCCCTTAAATATATGTGAAAGGGCCTTTATTGTCCTGTCACTTTCACTCTTTCATTTGTCCTATATATGATTCATATCTATTATTGTCTATTAATGGCATTAAAATCCACAACAAAAGCCTAGAAGTTGTGAAGCCCCTCGATATATACACGCCTTGTACACATGCATACATACACGTACTGTACATTACATATATATATGTCTTGATATATACACAGCATACACTTACATACAGTACATGCAAATAATATGCCCCAATACATACAGAACATACAGTACACATAAATACACATATACGCCCCGGTACATAAACAACATCCACGTAACATACATATACTGTACGCATCCATAGGCACACGTTTAACGGAGCCATCACACCTAGTAGTGACAGTATTTAAGTCAGAAATACACATAAGACCTAAAACCTACACATGTACACATAACTCTAAAGGACAAAGAATAAAAAAAAGGGAAATTAAGATCTCATAACCTTAAAAAAAAAAAATACTTACATTACCTTTATGGCCTAACCTAAGAAAATTATCCAACATCACATTTCATGCGGGTACTTAATCGCTTTCCTTATTCTACATAATTATATTTCCACAGTCAACGTTCTGACGAGCTTCACTCAGCAGTACCCTCAATCAATATCTTCTTCCTATGACGTGATGTGGGAGGGTTCATGACTTTCCTGTTGTAATTCCGTCTTGTAGAACTCTGACTATCAAAACTTATTTATACCTTGGGTTAGTAGTACTCTGTAGAACTCCCTACCTCGGAGTGTTTTATCCGGTGTTATGTAATCTCCATCAGTTCAAATCATCTTGCTTCAAATATCTGAATCTTAAGTCTAGTGCAAAGGTGATGTCTCTCTGGGCTCTATGGTAAATAAATACATTAGGTGGATGAGGAAACATTATGGTAGTTATTACTCTACAAGTTTGTGTTATTTTAAGTGAAATATTTTATTTACAAAGGATAGGACATTATAAGGAACTATTAGATATGTTATTAGAAATGTTATTACAGTCATTGGAGTATATTACTAAGGTTTGCATTAATCTTGAATCGCTATGACAACTAAAGTCAGTAATGCATTTAGGCTGGTAGTAAATTTGAAGTTAGAATTATATTAAGTAGTTATTACTTCTAAGGTCGGTACTATGTACACATACGAACATGGGGAGTGAAGAGCGAGGCGGCAGGCAGGAAGGAAGGCGTAGAGGACCTCCGCAATATAAGACACCAAAGGTTTTAATAGTCTGACGTGATCCCTCAGGATATTGAAGCTCAACTGAGTTTAATTTAGGCTGAGAGAACCTTGGGAGCTGAATACCAAGAAGGTGTTACGAGGTGAATGTCTGAGGTATTTTAACGGAGGCGCTGCGGTGGTGGGTTTGTGTGTGTGTAAATATGCGGTTATGGAAGGACTCTGGTGTTTTTATATATATATATATATATATATATATATATATATATATATATATATATATATATATATATATATATATATATATTGGATAATTACAAATGTTCTTCCCGCTTTACAAAGAAATATATAAGAAGAAAAATACTAAAGATACAGTGAAAAGGTAATGTATCTATGAAAAAATCAGGGAATTTTTATATTTTATTCTGAAATTACAATATTCCTGAAGGAGCAGATGTCTGGTCGTTGGATCGGCCACGGGAGAGCCCTTCCTTGACTGACTCGTTCGCCCTATCTAAGCCCCCTTGATTTTACCTTTGGGACTATGTCAGAAATAATTTTTGGGTCCACCAATGGCAGCAACTATGGAAGATTTGAAGGAAATGGTACGTGAAACTATTAGAAAAGTTCAGTACGATATGGTACTAAATGTATGGAGGGAAACAGAATACCGCTTTGATGTCTGCCGAGCCACAAGAGGAACTCATGTTGAACTTGTATTACGTGAAAATAAAACTATTTTCGTTCGTCTTTATTAGTTCATATTGGTTTTGGTATAGCTTTCCTACATCTTCATAATAAATGTTTAAACTATATAAGATGATTTGTAATCACCCGGTATATACAGTATGAACAGTGAGAGAGAGAGAGAGAGAGAGAGAGAGAGAGAGAGAGAGAGAGAGAGAGAGAGAGAGAGAGAGAGGCTGTTAAATCATTTAGGATTGCATCAGACAACTGACAATCGTCGTCAAATTTATATACGGAGTCTCCCCTGCCAGCTATTAAAGCCGAGTATTTTATATTTGTTAGAGGTTGTATGATATAAGTAAAACAATATGTGCCAGGGACTGCCATAGAGTAGTAACCAGTCCGGGGCCAAAGTGAATTTTGGCAGGTAGAGGTTCTGCAAAAATTAATATTAACTTGTTCGCCAATGGTGGGTGGTGGTGGTAACACTATTGAGTGTAGCTCGTCACAACACTGCCTGTAGAAGTGTTTTTATAGTTGGGAAAACGTTAACTCAATACTCTAAGGTCATTATCGTTGATTTTTTTCCGAGCCTAATCAAGGAGGCAACGACCCACACCAGCTCACCCAACCTGCAGCTGCCAGCAGTATTACAAAAATGGTTGCCAGTTATTTTAATTGGCAAATAAAGCTTTGGTTCTAAATATAATTGCAAATTTGATGAAGGCAATTTGGACTTATAAACTTCCAGAACCTAAGGAGGAGATATACTTATACCTGTACTTGTCTGTAATATGTGGCGTCAGGCTCATGTGGCTGAATAACTCCCTGGAATGATTTGTAAATTCCATAGAGTATTAAACAAGCCGAGTTTTACTTCACATTGTCATAACCGAAAAAAAAGAAAGTACCCTTTAAGAATAATTTGGGAATTTCATACGGAATTGGAGCACTTATTGTCTTTAAGACATTCGTAACTTTCCATTTATCGTTCATTTAAATATCATGAGCCGAAATTTCACGTTACTTCAGATTCAGGTGTGGAAGAACCTATTCATCTTCATGCAAGGTTTAGTAAAAGACAAAGGCGTTAGAAAGTAAATGGACTTTCTCCTGAGACTCTGATATCACTGAAACATCAGGTGAGTTGAAAGGAGAAATGGATGAATGGCTACTGAAGTTAGAGCTGAATGTATGAAAACTGAACCAGAATAGTTTGTTATTGTTTTGGGTTGTTCATCAGCCTGGAAGGTTTTTTTTATGCAGAAAGTTTGATTTGTATAATGTAATATTGTCTTTAGCATGATCAGTTGTATGTTTTTAAGTGCTGAGTGAGTCTATACGTATTAATTGGATTTTCAAAGTCTAAAGGACGTTTCCTTTCTAGTTAAAACAGTTGAAGAGAAACAAGTAAAACACTTTGGAGAGTTTAAATGTTTTGGAATGTTTCGTTAAGCATGAATCACTGACGTGGTTGAGTCGAGTAAGTCCGAGACTGATACCCATGGCAATCGAAACCTAGACTGTGTAAAAGCCGAGTCTTTAGAACATTTTTTTTTAATTTAGAGTCATCTGAACATTAGACACCCCGAATTATTTTAGCTGATGATTAGACACCATGATGCTACCTGGGTATGCTAGGTTAGGATAGGTAAAGTTAGGTCATGTGTTAGTGTGTATAAATAACAGGCGGAGGAAGTCAGGGTGTCTAATATCCAGGTGACCCAATTTCTTTGAGAGGTCGAAACCCCTGGATGATGGAGGGTCAGTGCTGTGTCCAAACCTGAAAATATTTGCCAAATATTATAATATGTGTGTACCAACTCCAATATTATTTGCATTCTTCTCTTTATTTCATGGTACAAATATGAGTAATTAAATACCATCAGCAGGGGCTCACTGCGTCGCCTCCGTAGGCGTGGTTGAGTCGAATCATGTGGTCAGGTCATCACAGAGACCAACGCAGCTCACTAACCTCTCACCTGAACGTCGACGATGATCATTCACCGTCGAGTACTGATGATCAGGACAATCCAGCAGAGACTGTCTGGTGATGGAATCCCGAAGCACACCCAGACTTGAAGTGCTATCAAGAGTGTTTAGGATTGATTAATAAAGGCAGCAGGTGAAGTGGTGTGTGTTTGTGGTAACCTGACGAAGGAAAGCTTGCCCAGTGGTCTAGTGTGAGTGGGGCAGAAAGTACAAGCTAGCAATCGTGATGTGGAGGGGGAAAAGGGGATCTGGATACCTCTTGATGCATGGCGGT
This sequence comes from Homarus americanus, assembly GCF_018991925.1. NCBI lineage: Eukaryota > Metazoa > Arthropoda > Malacostraca > Decapoda > Nephropidae > Homarus > Homarus americanus. The sequence continues at coordinate 12,867,203 of NW_024737097.1, forward strand.
AGTAGTTCCCGGGTGTTTACTGTCTACAGGCAGTGAGGAAGACAGAGACAAAGAGACATATAGATAGACAGATAAACAGAGATAGGTAGATCGATAAATAGATAGATAGATAGATAGATAGATAGGTAGATAGATCGATAGGTAGATATATCGATAGGTAGATAGATAGATAGATAAAACAGAGACAGACAGACAGATAGATAGATAGATATATAGATAGATAGATAGATAGATAGATAAAACAGAGACAGATAGGTAGACAGTGACAACGGGAGACAGACAGACAGACAGCTGATACATACGAAGAGATAAAGAGGAAGACGATGAAAGAGAGAGAACGATAGACAGATAGACAGACAGAGAAAGATAAAAGAGTCATGGAAATATACAATAGATAAAGAGAGACGGGAATGATATTAAGAAAATTAAATAAATATTGTAAAGGAAGAAGAGCACATGAAAATAGATTTGGAAATAACAGATATAAATAAGATGAATGTAAATAACTAAAGATACGTGGAAGTAAATAAGGGGAAATTTATAGAAAACATACATTAAAAACAAATAATTAAACCGAGAATAAAGAATGAGAGAATGAGGAAGATTAATAAAGGAGAGGAAAAGAGATAAATAATTCGTACGTAAGAACTAACTCAACAACACCTGTCTGGGACCATCTTAATGGTTTCCACACCTGCATGACACACCTGTACTCAACCACGTGTGTGTGTGTGTGTGCCTCGAACCAAGTGACATTGACCACAGTTCTAAAAATGCGTGAACCGATTAGTTATAAATTTGTTGAACTGGAAAACGTTATTACCCAGCTCATACCGTAAACCAATACACCGTTCCAGTTTTGATTTCGTTCACAAAAGCTTTAAAAAATATGAATAATGGTTGTTTTTTATGATACGTGATATACGTTTGATGATGGTCAAAATAGACTTTGCGTCAGTAGAAAAACACATTGAGGTTTATTAAATGGAGGAATAAAATAAACCAGGACTTTTCATTAACATTTAGATGAGGCAGTAGCCCAAGAGTGTGCACAAGGACGTCTTATCTCGGCCAAGGTCTGGAGTCACAAAGGTTGGTAAAATGAGTATTCCTCGTAATTAAAGAAGTAAGAAGTTATCTAACTAGTTGACTTAAGTTAAACCATAAAGATAACATCCAAAAAAAGCATCAGAAATATGCTTGACTCTTTTACGTAGAATTAATTAAGGGAACATAATCTAGTTACTTGATATTGTTCTAAAGATTCTAAAACTTAATTTTGGCCCACAATTAGTGATAATTGGATTTGTCTAGATATGGTAGGGTCTCGACACAGTTTGGTGTTATTTTCAATGTTTTTTTGTACTTTAAAACCAGTCAGGTACAGTAGTGGACAAAAATAATTGTGCAGTAAGGGAGTGTAAGCTGCGCCAGGCTCATAATTAATCTAAAAAAATAAATTTGTGTTGTGGAAAAAAAATCATCGACTTTTAATCTCCAACTCTATGCAACGGTGCCAAGTCTCCACCTACTCTTGAACCTCCCATACACCACCTTCACCCCCTCCCCCGTACCTACCGAATTCTCTTTGTCTACAACTGTAGATTCATATATATTACTATGAGAGAATTATTCGTTTCGCAAACTTCTGTGAATCTGGACTCACGAGAGTGACGGCGGGACATTCTCTCCTTCATATCCCGTTAGGTTATTCACAATTTTCCGTCGAGAATGTGAGATAATAGTATCACTGGGTCATTCTTCGAAACTGATGCAAAACAAAGGAATATACAAGTGCATGTTGAGGAGCAAATTTCCTCCAGCATAGAGGAGGGAGCGCGTCGTAAGAGTGAAAACCTTCATCCTTAAGTAAAATGGTTTGTGTCGCCACACTTCAAACGTTACCTGGAAATTTCTAAGATAACACCTCATATGATATGAACTGTTCTTGTGTCACACTGAAAAAACTATGGTCACTTCACTCCCTTGATATGTCATCCTGACGTCTTTTTTTTTCGTTGTAATCTTAAAGCTAATTACTATACACGTATTCTACTAGAACGTTCCTCAAACAATTGACGAACTGAAGATCATCATTAAAGAGGAGAAAAGAAACATCCCAACAGATATCCTTGACAGAGTCACCTCTCCATTTAGAGCTTGTATAGAGTACGTCATGGATTAGTGATTATACCTTTGCAGCTCTTACATCCAAGGGAATGATTCAGCCTTTATTGACAACAAAACACTGACTTTTTCTCTGTTTTCTTTTTTTGTTGGGGGTGGGGGGGGGAGGGGGGGCAAGGCTTAGATACCAAAAAAATCGACCAACTATTTGTTATTTATTTATTTTTTCCAAAATTATTAAAAGTTGTGCGTCATGGTAGCACATCCTGTTCGTAATTGAACTTAACAATCCTCAAACTTCATTCAGTGACATTTAACTGAGAACAATATATCACAGTAAGGGTAAAAAGCTGTACTGCCAGTGGTTAGTTAGACCAAGTTGCACGAACAGGCAACAGCAATCCAGTAAGATCCTCAACCAGATCCCAAGAGATCAGACAAGATCCTGAACTACCAGGAGGACAGATCAAATTATTAAGTTTGCTGGCGTTCAATACTGTGGGAACATGATGATGATGATGATGATGAGTGATGATGATGACGATGATGATTGATGATGATGAGGATGATCATATATTTATCTAATAATATTTTTTTTCTATAATTTTCTGAGTTCTAATATTCAACAATTAAGTTTCTTCATATCCAAATACGATTATAAATATTCAAATGATAATAAACAACGAATGTGTGTGTTTGTGTGTGTGTGTGTGTGTGTGTGTGTGTGTGTGTGTGTGTGTATGTGTGTGTCTCTACCCTGCACTATCTTTACCACCTGATGTTCACACTTTAAAATCTTTCCTCGTGCCCAGTTATCGTTATGTAACCGATAGGAACAAAGACTTGAGTTCTATAAGATATCATTTTACTATTACTATTAATATAATTTATGATGAAACAATTAATAGAAACAAAATGAAAACTTATTGTTGTTGTTTTAGATATTGGTAGTTAAAGTGTCTTGATTAAACAATGAGCACAAGTTCTGGTATTTTATAACTGAAAATAATGCGAGTTCCCAATTAGACAGCGTTCTTCCAAATAGGTATAGTTCTCCCTATTAACCCGTTTTCTTCTAATTAGCCCGTGTTTTCCCAATTAGCCAGAGCTCTCCTGGTTGATTTGCGTTCACTTAGCAATCTCATATTCTCCCAACTAACCTACTTTCTTCTGCATAGCCTGTGATGACCTAATTAGACTCTGTTGACTCAATTAGTCTGTGATAACCCAATTAGACTGTGAAGACCCATTACCCTGTGTTGACCCAATTAGCCTGTGATGACCCAATTTGCCAGCATTCTCCCTATTACATGGCAAAATGGTACATTTTATCTGTATTTTCCCAATTAACCTACTATCACCTAATAAGCCTGTATTCTCTCAATTAACTTGTGTTCACCCAATTAGCCAGGAACCTAATTAACTTGCGTTCTTCGAGTGTCCCGCAAATAATAATGCCCATTTTGCTTTCCTCCTTCAACCGAGAGGAGGAAAGAGGAGGGAAAGAGGGGAGAGGGTGGGGGAGTGAGAGAGGGAATGGAGATGGGGATGGGGAGAAGGAAGGGGAATTGGGAGGGGAGAGAGAGAGGGAGATTGGGAGGTAAGAGGAGAAGGGTGGGGGGGAGACGGGAGGAGGATGGAATGGGTAGGGGGAGGGCAGAGGGGTTACAACACTATAATATTGGTTTCAAATTGTTACAAGGGAGGTGGGTGGTTAAAACACTGTACCATATAAGTTTCAGAGTCCAACGGGAGAAGAAAGGGAGTTAAAACACTGTGCAATACTCGTTTGAATTTGGAACAGGGTAGATGCAATACTGGTATGAATTTGCAACATAGTGGTAGGTAGGTTGAAACACTGTGCTATGTTAGTTTGAGTTTGCAACGTGGTGATGGAGAGTTCAAATGTTGTGTAATACTGGTTTAAGTTTGCAACAGTGGAGGTGAGGGGAAGGCGAGCAAATGAACGCAGGTGATGTATCTTGTGTCTCGCTGACAGAGTTAGCCAAGCAATAACACGGTCAACCATTCTTCATGAGATCCCGACAGATTTTAATTTTGGCCGAGGGATCTGAGAACCACTGCTGGTGACGTCCGGGTGTTTATGTTTGTAAAGCACACACACACACACACACACACACACAGGCCAAATCATATCATCACTCACAGGAGGGGGCTGCCGGAGACGACCTGCTTGCCTGACTGTGTCTACTGACGAGACACACAGCTCCTTAACACAGGTCTCCCGTGATATAGTCGAACAGGCCAGAAAAGAAAGACAGAAAGAAGGAATAAATATTAGAGATATAAAAGTTACCCGTTACACACTTAGGTACTCAGAACTGATTATGATTCGTCATATAGATCCCAGTCTTAATAGGCCCCTAAAATGACCTAATGGGTCCAAGTCTATATGGACTAATTTGGGACCTACGTGGACTAAACCTAATAGGACTGATGCCCTGCTTTTTCTGTAATAGTATTAACATGACAGTAACCTGCTCAGTGACAACATTAGACCCTATTACACAGATAATGGTTTCAGTTTCATTCCTATGAAAGGTATCCAAAAAAGCGTTTATATAATATATTCCTCTCAAGTCGATATAATAATAAAATAAGAGGCTGCTGGAGGTCTCTGTAGCCGCCACATCTCCCAGAAGATGACTGAAAGTGTTTACACTGGAGCAGTTCACACTATGTCATCTAAATTACTCAAAACAACAGCACTTCCTGGCCCCCAAAAAACTATTATATTTTTTCTTTAAACTTTTACGCTTCATTACGCTTTATCTTCTGTTTTATGCCCCTCCCCCCAAGCCTTCCAGGACGCTTAGATTACTGCCCAGGGCGGTGTTACTCTTACATCAGAGAACACACAGACCTCCCCTCGGCTGTCTGTGCTGGTGGGGGTCTCCGACACAGAACATGTTGACATTCCAGGGCAGACTCGCCTAAGTTCCCGCGGGCCTTCTCTTGTTTATGCACGAAGTTAAGCTTAATGAAATTTGACAGCTCCTCTGTCTTCGGTGTTCATCCTTGCTCTCCCCCCCCACCCCCCTTCCCTCAACACCCTCTCTTTCTCCTTCCTCTTCCCTCTCACATATCTTGTCTCTGCTTGCTGGTAATTTTATCTCTCTGCGTGTGCGTCTCTTCGTAATTATTAAGTTAATATCCTTCTTCTCTAAGAGACTTTTCAGATCAATCGACCATCTCATCATCTCAATTTTTGTTCATCAAATCCTCAAATTTTTTGCGTCTACTATTTCTCCCTGTTCCCTTCTCTTCCTATCATCCTTAGTATTTCCGTATTTCCTTCTTATTATCAACATCCCGTCCTTATCCGTTCACTAGATTCTTCCTTGTCATAAACACCAACCTTCAGCTGCTTAATCTCTCTTGCTCTTTCTCATCCTCGTGTTGCTCTTTGTTTCATCGGCATTATTATCCTTTCTCCCTTAACTTATTTATCGCTTTGATTCTCTGCCCTTAATCATAGTTTTTCTTCATTTTTCTTCCCTTGCATTATCAACGTCTCTTCCTCTTGTTTATGTCGCTGTTAGCTAGACCAAGAGACTTAACTAGTGCCTGCAGGAGTATAGTGGGGAGGAAGTCGGTTGTGGCTGTGCGTGTAGCGTGGCCCACCTCACCTCAATGTCTGCTCCTTAACACGCACCCTTACCGCTCAACACGCCGACCCGCTCTTCAGCAGTGCTGCTAGCCCATTCCTTAAAGGTACTGACTGATGCATTCTGGCTCAAATGTTTCTTAGGAGATGTAGTATTTCTCTCTCTCAAACACATACACACAAAAATATACGTATGAATTGTATAATGGAAATTGAAAAACCGAAAAGAAAGGTAAGGATTGGGTGGAGGACGCACAAGAAGGAAAGGAAGCAGCAGTGAACATGATGTGTGGAGCTGGATTTTGTGAGTGGGTAAACCAAATTTGGGCACTGGACTAGTAAGAATGAATGAATGAACGAAACTGAATAAAGGGAGAATGTGTGCGTGTGGGGGTGGGGGTGGTCAATTGTTCTTGTTTCCGACTGTCTCGCGTTAGTAGGAAAAGAATTAACCCACTCTGCAATCTAAGAATTTATCAAAAATATGTCGCGTTAAATATTTCACACCTCAGGCTGCTATCAAACCCAACCTTTTTTTATTATTGTCCAAGAATAATGTTGGCGGTATAATTGGTCACTGTACTTCAACAACTAAAATCTGTAAGCACGTCTTCTTGAGTAGTAATTGCAGTAGTCATCAAGTATTATCAAGAGGGAGATCCCTTTTACTGGTAGATTAAGTTAAGTCCTAAGTGAACAGATACGTAAAACTGATTTTCTTTCTTTGTCCATTGATGAAAGTTTTATATTCTTACCGGTATTGATATAGTATTTCTTTGACCATATATATTTTTTTTCACTTTTCAAGATGGATTTTTATGAGTCTTTTTTTAATTTTATTTTAATATTCAAGAAAGAGTAATCTTCATTTTCTTTCGTAATAATTTTCCATTTATGGCAGTTTATTGTATCTATTTTTTGCAACGAAAGATTTGTTTATGAAATATGAATGTAATATATTATTATTATCTCGTATATCTGAGAGATTTTATATTCAATATCTTTATTAAAAGGGAACTCAATTACTGATGAAGTTATCTGTTTTCTCAATTATGGATATTCTATCTAATAAATCTGTCTCAAGATATTTCAGTTCATAAGACGTCTTTGTTCATGAAAATATGTTTACATTCATAAATGGTTTTTATTATTCATAACCTGTCATCAGCTTAGATGACGTAGCCTCAGGCATAATTAGGTAGCTTTAAAAAACTTTGCCCCCTAATTCCGCCTCAGTAATCACCTCACCTGTGCTGATTTCCCTGATGCATGCACTCGTCTGTGTTGACGACTCTCTGATGCCCTAATTACTCATTGCCAACGAGATTTCCGAGTTAGAGGAAAAAATGGACAATGGACTTGGTATATGTTCACGCGACAGCACACTGATGCAAAAAAAAGGGAGTTTTAAAATAAAATTATAAATTAGATTTTTTTTATTTAATGCATTATTACATCAGACAAAAAATATAAAATTTTCAGATATTTACGAAAATTTATATCATTTTGCTGGATCTACAAGTCTATAATGATGTCTTTAAATAATAGGTGATTAGCATAGTAAATGTAAATCAAATAACTTTACAGAGTGATATCTACTAATGTTATGCCCCCAAATTATGTTTTTTTTTATATTTAGCATAAATTATGCTAAATGCCGACTCTATTTATTACCGGCTATTTATACTTAAAATGCAGTTTTTTTTATGTAATTAGTGAAAACATGTTAATTAGCAAACTCTACAGTATATAATAATTCATATTTAGCAAATATATATCGGTCCATAGTCAGACAATTAACAAAGCCATGTTAATTACTTAGGAACTTAGTTTTTGGTATGTAATTATTTAATTAATAGTTTGGAATACATAAATCAGTGTGTTGGAAAACCTTTATCCTAGATGTTGTGTATCACTGTGAGGGTAGAAACGGCTGCTGGAGAGCGCCTAGCTAAATTATATTGTTGCACAGGTGTTGTTGAGGAGGGGAGAGAGGAGGTATTAGCGAGATAGAGTAACGGAAACAGAGAACTAGAGGGAAAGACAGGCAGAGAGAGAAAGATACAAATCCAGAGAGAAAGGCATGAGAGCGAGAGCAAAAGGTGTAGTCATGAATACATTTAGAAAAAAAAAGGTGATGTTAAAATAAATAAAAACGGCGAAAAAAAGCGAAAAATAGAGACGAATAAACAGGAAGACTTGTGACGCAACCGTAAAAACTGCCCAATGACTCACTGTTTTATGAGAAGTAGGTTTCTTCACTATATATTTAAACTTTTGTAATAGAATTTGTCACTGGAAGAGAGTTAATTAAGCTTACGAGCCATCAGTGAGGTATTCTTTGTCGTGTTATTATTGTGTTCATGGTCGGCGTCCTGCACCAGAGTCACATGATGACGCCTCGATATCTTTTACGTAAAGTCTTATTGCGAAGTCATTTTGCAGATGATTTACCAATAACAAACTAAAAGTGTCTCATTGTATTGCTATAACAAACGAAGAGTGTCTTATATTATTTGTAAAAAATATTTTCTGATTCCGATAATCGTGTTACTTACTCTCTGGCGCCTATTTCTGGAACATCTGTCAGCAGTTCCACGAGGTGGCGCTTATTAATACTGGGGAACCACTACACATACTAAGAGGAACACTGGATCTCACACTTATCTTCACTGAGCTCGTTGAAGTATTTCAGTGGGAGGTAGATGATGAACTGGCCAGTGACCACTTTGCAACGACAACTACTTTGACATTGGAGCTACCCCCCACGTCCGCCACCCAGATTGAATCCCAAGAAAGCAAATTGGAAATTATTTCAAGATGAACTTCAAAAATGGTATTCGAACTTTGAACCAGCAGAAGACATTGACCAACTAAACCAGGATCTTACTGATGCCATACAACAGGCAGCAGAGGAAGCAATACCCAAAACAAATCCTACAAATAGACACCACAAAGACTACTGGTTCTACAATGACGAGGTCAGAGAACAGAATCACAGAATCAACACATTCAGAAGACATCTCCGACAGTACCCTTCCCCTGAGGGAGTGAAACTCTTGAGAGCTGCTGTCCAACATGCTCGTCAAATTACTCAGAAAATTAGGGAAGACAAATGGCTCGAGTGGTGTGCAACCTTTAATGCACACACCAGCCTGAGTGAACTCTGGAGAAAACTCAGGATAGCAACAGGAAAACTGCCCAGAGCTCCAGCCCATCCCCAGCCACTACAGGAAGCAAATCGCTTGGCAGAGCTCTTTGCGGAACGCTCGTCATCAGCCCAACTACCTCCTGAAATATGACTTCATCTACAGCAAGTACAACTGGAAAGAGAAGAAATAGTCAGACATGCAATTGAGCAAACTGACACTACAGACTGTCTGTTTACTATAGAAGAAATCAGAAGGGCCAGGGAAACAAGCAAAGACACCGCCCCTGGCAGTGATGGTGTAAAATATTCATTGCTCACCAATGCAGGACTTGCTGGTGAACTTGCTCTCCTAACAGTTATCAACGCATCATGGTCAGCAGGCAAACTCCCGTCAGCTTGGAAAAGGGCAAACTTTGTTCCCATTCTCAAACCCAATGATCCTCAGAATTTCAGACCAATATCACAAACAGCATGTTGCATCGGCAAAACCGCCGAAAGGGTGGTCCTTACATGACTTCTCTGGAAAACTGGACCATTTCACCACGATATCTTTGGATTCACCAAAGGTGTCAGCACTACACACAGTTTGGCCACTCTCCTGGGATCGATTGGCCAAAATAAGGCAATCGTAGTATTCCTTGATCTAGAGAAAGCATTTGAGCTGGCAAATGCACAGGCCATTGTAGCCACTCTGGCCCGGAAAGGCGTCAAGGGATGCCTACTGGCTTGGATTGCCGACTATCTCCAAAACAGAACAGCAAGAGTTACCTGTCAAGGACAATTCTCAAATCACCAAAGACTGGAAAATGGCACACCACAAAGAGGAGTTCTTAGACCAACTCTCTTCAGCATCCTCATGGAAAACTTGCGTCGGCGCCCCTTTCAAGATGGTACCAAACTGCAATGCTATGCTGATGACTTAGCGCTGATAGCAAAAGGCAAAAACCAGATCAGCAAAGTCCAAAGAGCACTAGACCTTACCAGTGAAGAATGTATAAGTCACGGGCTTAAGATATCAATCCCAAAATCGAAAGCCATGAGGATTGGACACAATGAGCCGGTGACACAACTTCAAATACAAGGTATTGCCCTACAATGGGTCAATGTATACAAATACCTGAGCATCTGGACTGACAAAGGCCTCAAGTTTGACAAAGAGATAAACTATCTAAGAGATCGAATGGGCAAGAGAGTCAACATGATGAGGGACATGTAGTCCTAAGAACGCTATATATTCACGCCATTCGATCATTAACAGACTATGCGACACCGGCTCTTAACACTGTCTGAGTGTCAGTGGGAGAAATTGGAGGTTGCCCAGAATAACGCTATGAGAGTCATTGTCAAGGCACCAATGTGGACAAAAATTTAAAATTTACACATGGAGACAGGTCTCACATCTCTCTAAACCAGGACGGAACGATAAACAGCGTGCTTTGCAACAAAACTGATTACCAGGGCTCGGGAAAGTGACATCAAGAATGGACTCCTAAGAGCACTGAACCTTAACAGAGATGTCTTTAACAAGAAAACATGGCTATTGTGCGCAGCTGACGCTGTAAATCGACTGAAATTGAAAGACACAATGCTCAGCAAAGGACCGGATACAATGAGTCCAGACTACAGCACCTCAGCACCGTGGGAGTCCCCGCCAGCAGTCTTCAACATTCTACAAACTGGGACAAGAAAGGCCGACTGTAACCCACATGAGCTCCGACGGGTAGCAGAGAGAAACATGAAGGTTTTAACACCACTCAATAGTACAGTGTATTACACAGACGGTTCCGTAGAGCCCACCAGTACGAAGGCAGGAGCAGCCTTCACCATAGAAGGAGATAACATGTCCCTTTGGAGAACCTCAGACGGATGCTCCACTTTGCAAGTTGAGCTAGCTGCCATACTTGGAGCCCTAAGACACGCTTCCATAAACAGTCAACAAGGCGTTGTAATACACACTGACTCACGATGTGCTATTGAAGCACTACAATGCAGAGAGCCTAGAGACAACATTCATCTCATAACATCCGTTGTTGGTCTACTGCAAGGTTTAAAACTACAAGACCGGCAAGTTATCATTAACTGGGGCCCAATCATATCGGAATCCCAGGGAATGAACGAGCTGATGCTGCTGCCAAGGCTGTGTTAGGACAGCGAAACATTGAGATGAACATCCCGCCCAGTCAGGAGCAGATAAAGAAGACCACAATAACACGAACCGCCCAGTGGAAAATAGACAAACATAGAAGATTAACACCAGTATCACGATCGGCCAGGTGGTACTATCTGGTCACGAATTATGAGAGACCACCACTCATGAAGGATATAACAAGAAGGGAAGAAGTCACCTTCCACCGACTGAGACTGGGATACCCATGCAAATGGGAAATCATTGTACAAGTACCGGCAGAGCAGCGCATGTGCAAGACCTGCGACAGTGAAGCAGAAAACTCACTGCAGCACTACCTCATGGAGTGCCCCGGAACATAATTAGCTTGGAGAAACATACAACCCCCGATCACAGCAGAGAAGGTTGCCAAAAGGCTGACCGCCAACCACTCTCAAGAAACTCTACAGTTTCTTACCGAACATCCAGCCCACGCTAGTGGTGGAGATGTACAATTAACTAAAAAGATGCTGGTATTTTACCCCAGCAATGGGCGGTCCAGCATTTTGCCTTAAGGTCCACGTAGGTATTATTCCTACAAAATCTTAAAAAATAAATACATAAATAAAATTTGGTGCCTATAAAGTTCATGTGAAATTTACCGACGACACATTCAGCGCGAGTTTCGGGTGAGACTTATTGTATTTTATAGAAGAAAAAAAGAGCCATGTTGTAAAGACGACAGATTATCCGATTTTTTTTTCTTCAAGTAGCTTAAAGAAAAGAATTGAAAGAGAAGCGGCAACAAAGGCTTTCATATGAAAAGAAACATTCCACAGCCTTTATCAGTACACAAAATCACTTGCGTTTTAAAACCTGCTTACAGTTCTTGTTGAAAACAAAAATTGCATTAGTAATCTAATCTACGAGATAAAACGTATTGCGAAAAAATTAATGAAAAAACGGAAAAGATTAATAAGGAGGATTTTCTGCTGCAGAGTTAAAGGGCATCTGCTTCGGGGGAGGGGGGGGGACATTGGCCAATAAGAACCTAATAAGAGAGGTGATATAGAGAGTGGCGTCCCCTGCCAGTGGCCTGAGGCGGTGAGGGCGTACACAATGTGCTCTCTTGACGCCGAGTCTTCTTTAATTAAAACAAACAAGAACCAGAGACTGTGCAGCTCCTCTTAGTTATAAAATATATTAAGAAAATGAATATTTACGTCCTGAACCTGACACATGAAGCTTCTCATATATATTCTGAAATTAGTTATTTGTAGAGATATATTTTGCAAAGGGTTTTAAAGAAAATCATTTGCCTGGCGCATCATGTGTAGCGACTGATAAATAAAATCACTGAGGGAAGCTTATCGAACCCACCAGTGATTCATTTTATTAAAGGAAACAAGTCAAAATGATAATGCAGGTAATGGGGAGATAGCAGGGAAGGAATGAAGAAATGAGGGAAGAGGAACGAGAGAGGGAGGAGAATGGGAAGAATAAAGTGAGGGAATGAGATGGGGAGCAGGGGGGCAGGGAGGAGGATGGGGAGAATAAAAGTGAAGTAATGAAGAAATAAGTAGGATGGTAGGGAGAGAATAGAAATGAGATGGATGAGGCTGGAAGGAAGGAAGGATGGGGTTGGGGTGGGGGATGGAGGGGGGGATGGTGGCGAGGGGGGGATGGAGGAAGGGCTGGGATGAGGGAAGGAGGGGAGCTTGGGATGGGGTGAGAGGATGGAGGAAATGGGGGGGTGAGGGAGGGAGGTAGAGGAACGGTGAGAATGGCGGGGTTTTCTCAGTAATTACCTCGGGTGACTGTTATTGTTGTCAGCGCGGTGATATTGTCTCCTCTCCGACCCACTCCCCTTCCTCCTTCACTCCTTTCATTCCTCTTTCCCATCCTCCTCTATCCCTCCTAGGCTCCTACCCTTCTCTCCTTCTCAACCACCTTTTCCTCCCTCCTTATTTTTATATTTTACTCTCAAATGCTAAACCTCCATTCACCCCCACTCTTCTTTCCCTCTTTATCCCTCTCTTAACACCTCCCTTTCTCTCCTCCCACTGTTCCTTCCTCCCTATTTACTCTCACCCCTCCCATCCTCTCTTCTCTCTCACCTATGGCATCCTCATCTCTCCTTTTTCTCCCGATTACTCTCCTTCTCTCTCTCCTTCACACCCATTTCACACCTCCTCCGTCTCCCTCTCTCCTCCACAAATCATGGGGTGAGCTAGATCTGTTTTTCTTTGCTTCCTCGTTTTTCTCCTCCCGTCCACCACCCCCCTTCCACTGTTACCACCAGCAGTCAGGAGGGAAGGAGGGGGGAAGGGAGTGAGGGAGGAGGGAGGGGGAAGGAGGAGGAGGGAGGGGGATTGAGGGAGGGGGGGCCCAGGCTAGGTTTCTTCCCCCTGTCTTCTTCTCTGCTCGGAAGCTTTCTTTTCTCGTGCTCCCCGGCCCCTCAGGCTCAAGATGCTGGGGCGTTTTTCATCAACGAGTTCTTTCTCTGGCCGTAGCCTCAAGAGCCGCTGCTGCTGCTGCCTTCTTCTTCTCTGCTTTTGAGTCCCACTCGCTTTATCTCAGCTCGCGACACAAAATTAATACATTACCGCCCGGGCAACTCATTACCGTTTTCTTGGAATATTTCGTTCCTTTTTATCTTACTAAAAATATTTATATCACGTTTTATATTGTTTTTGTCTCCCCCTCTCCTCTCTTTCTCGTTTTGTTTTGCGTCTCTCACATTTCCACCAAGAATTTTCTTTTTCGTAGTGTTGTCATCTAAGCCACACACACACCAGTCGCCCCCTCGCTGAAGATTGAATATTTTTAAAGTAAGATATTTGAGCAGCTGGAGGTTGTATGATACAGGAAAAACACTGACAAGAAGGTCCACACAATACCAGTCCTGGGTAGAAATTAATTTTGGGTGGATAAAGTCTCTTCAAGGTGTAATATTAGTAGAAAAAGATCTGATATATGTCAAGTGCTCTCATATAGGCTGTAAGTGGATACGTATTGATGGTACTATCGAGCGAAGAGACCGAATATGGACTGCTGGAAGCTCTCAGGTAAAGGTCACTACTGTTGAATGCTTTATTAACCCATACGTCAGTTTTGAAAAAATGGTTTGTTATTATTATTGTTTTTATAATTATTGTATTATTTCTCAATTTCAATCAGGGTACGAGTTATTCTTGCCTCGCAGTGAACACAAAATTAATATTACATTGGTTTTATAGACTTGATATAAAACAAAACAAAACTGCTACATGATAAGTTTATATCTAAGATATTATTTACCCATTCCTCTGAAGTGAACATTTATTCTTCTTATTGTACATATTATTGTTATTATCATCATTATTATTATTATCATTATTATTATTATTATTATTATTATTATTATTATTATTATTATTATTATTATTATTATTATTATTATTATTATTATTATTATTATTATTATTATTATTATTTGAAGTAGTAACAGCAGTACTAGTAGTAGTAGGAGGAGGAGGAGGAGGAGGAGGAGTAATAATATAGTACCGAGCCACAATATATGAGTGTGTAAAGTGATAACTCCCGACTAAAGCCATATGTTACATGAACGTGGTGGTAAATGTACGCCGGGAGGATATTAATCAAATCCCCACACAGCTCTGCTAAAAGTGTAATAATAAAAACTAGATCAGAAATGCATATAGAAAAATACTATTTCGTAATCAAAAGGAATACGGAATAAAACTAACAAAGAATACTTACTAAATTGACATTACTACAACTACTACTACTACTACTACTACTACTACTACTAATAATAATAATAATAATAATAATAATAATAAGAAGAAGAAGAAGAAGAAGAAGAAGACACCCACACAGTTTCCCGCGTGACATGTAATCCACTGGCTGGAGGTGGCAACGGTTACCTACACTTAGGAGTAATGTGGCATCAGTTGTCAAAATGACTATGGGGGGCGGGCCAGCTCCTTCACTTTGTCATGCAATTGACAGGTCTGTTCTTTTAAAATCTAAGCATCTCTTTTTATTGCTTGTTAAAATTAGCTTTGTCGTTATGCCTACGGTAGAACTTTCTTTTACCTGCACCTCTGTTCCTTCTCACTGAACGAAACGTAAATTGTATCACTTTACTTCCTTTCGTCTTAACTCCCCAAAGGTGGTGATAATCTTGTTGTGAACTTATTTAAAAACACTGAAAGTCATATTCCTGACCAAGTTGGCCTACCTGTACTTTCTTGGACGACAACATCTCACAAGCGAGGCAAGAGTCTATCATCCTAAGCGGTAAAGTTGTCCCCGAGGTGAGTTTGTGTGTGTGTGTGTGTGTGTGTTTGTTTTGCTTAAGAGTGGTCGAGTCTTTTGCTATTTATTTTCAAGGATCAATTACAGTCGTTGTTTGTTGTGTAGCTACAAAACCATGAGCAATATGTGTTGCAGATTTTCAAAAAAAAGCCGCGCTATAGGGAATGTTTCATACTTTAGAAGTTTCTGGCAATTCAGTGAAGTTAATCAACGTTACAAAATTTATGAAGATAACGAACTTTGAGGTGATGAATATAATGAAAATAGGTAAATATATAATAATTAAGCCCTACTTTGTTCTCTCTGTCTCTCATCCTCACTTTCCTCATCTACATATTCTCATTCTCACCGTCATTCTCACCCTGAATTCCATGACTCCAATGTATGTGAACCACTGACCCATATATACTGCTAATGAATATGATGTATTTCCTTCTTTGTGTACGAACCTCTGTCCTGCATGGCTGTGAACAGTGGCATTACCCACATGAATCTGACCTATATACAGTGTCAATGAATATGATGCATCTCTTTGTGTACGAACCTCTGTCCTGCATGGCAGTGAACAGTGACATTACCCACACGAATCTGACCTCTATACATATATAGCTGTTTATAAATATGATGTTTTTCATTGTGTATGAACCTCTGTCCTGCGTGGCAGTGAGAAATGATACCACCCTCAGTGTCAAGAACTGACTGAATTACTCAGAATAGGCAAACTGTACTCCAAGCTCTGCCAATAAATTTGTTAAACTAAATAAAATCCATTCATATCCTCTCACTCATACTCTTACTCTCTCTCCATTTTTCTCATTAACGCTAACTATGAGACTCTCACTTTCATCCCCTCCTTCTCCTCACTCTCGCCTTCATGCTCTCACTTTCACGCTTACGCCCGTATTATTAAACAACATCTTCCCTCTCTGACGAAGAGTCTTTTTGAAGGGATTGTTCTTTCAAGCGGCATTTTTAATTGCTCGAACCTCTTCCCCTTCGTGTGGGACCAAGTAGGGTAGATCTGGCAATATTGTCCACTTCGCAGATGCATTACGGGTCGTCTTTTCGCTGATGCATTATGGGTCGTCCTACTCGTTTGTGTGTTTGTTTACCTTCGTTGGCGCTAAAAGTATGAATACTGCGCTCTCATCATGGACATTTTTTCCTTCCAGTCACCAAGGGCAAGTCCTATATCGCAGAGAGAACGTGGTTTATTAGTCGATTTGATTGGGGAGGAAAAGATTTTACAACATAAAAATACTTGTGTAAAGCTTGTTAGTTACAAACACAGGGGAAATATAAATTTTCCAAGGTTTCCAGTGTCATTTTATAATATAACTAATGTACAGTAATGCATGAAATAATAGGAAATGGCTTTTAAGTGCTGATATGCCCGTATTATATTGCCCTGGGTTAAAAATTTGGGTTTTCAGAGAAAACAAATTTATAAACGCCGCAATTTCAATATGTTTTTTTTAATGAGACGGTTGTATTTATGGTAAATATTTTTAAAAGTTTTATTTATAAGTTAAAGTTAAGTTAACCTAACCTAACCTTAACCTAACCTAGCATAACTTATCACATGCCGTGGGCGAACTTACTATTACTGAGACGGGGGAAGCTGCTGTGAAGTCCTCTATATTAGCCAAAATACTGTATCATATATTCTTAAGTCACATTACCATTGAAAAATCAAACTCCACCTAATTCAGCCAAATGGAAGTTTACCAAAACGAAATACAGTACGTATATTAATAAATCAGAACTCTATTCATTATAAATATTTGCAACCCTCGCTATATTATAGATGGTATATATTATATCTGAAGTATACATTCTTATATTTCACGAATAGAAAAAGAATATTGCTTCAAGGAGCCGTTTACGTAAAAATATTTGGATTCTGGTTTCTATGATACGGCATGTTAACAAAATGGAGATTTTATCTGGGGAGAAAATTAAAAAATTTCATGTTTCTCATGGAAATTCACCATCATAATAACATAAATTATAGACTAAGTGGATAATAAAATCTATCTCGTGTCTTGGGTTGTCTTTAACTAGCGGTATGTCGCCAAACTACACGTAACTATATGATGAACTAAATCTCGGGGTAACATGTTAAACTATATAAGGAAGACATTCCTTATAACTCTTGCAATTTCAATTCCAAACTTCCTGAACACTGTGTGAGATAAGGTGTTGTACACAAAGTCTGCGGTGACGTATAACTAGCATCCTCTTTATTCACACAATGATATAAATAGATATGAATATTTTGTTTTTTATATAATGTGTGCAATACAGAATGGTATACTGAATATAATTATTGTATATAAAATTAAAAACATTTACACTCCATTAAAAAAAAAGTGCTGTTATTGCATGTGGACAGAAAATATGCTGTGTCATGGTCCTGAAAGGTAACTCCACCTCCTCTACTCACTCTGATAAATTAGCTATTGTAAGAACTTTTCTGATCCACCGTCAAGCATAATGAACTTTTCAGGTCATTGACTGAGAAGCTTGTAGCTAACCAGTTTGTATCTAACTGGCCAGGTAAATTTCGTTTTTTTTGGGGGTAAATAGTATGTTGTAGGTGATAAGGGTAATGACTTTATAAAATAATATAGATAAGCGTGAATTTCTCGTGTTTCCCTTTCTAGGTCCCCTTATGTCGTGTTTCGCCTGTATGGGGTAATTCTGATTTAAGTGACTCAGCTTCCTTCCCACCTTAGTCTGCCTCACGCCACTGTACACATCACATCACTTTACAGGTAAAATTATCACTATATACTGTATCTCGAACATCCAGCCTGCTCCAGGAAGCTTCCAATAATTATCAAACACCACAGAGACCTTGCTTTGGTAGAGGTGTCGCATTATCATCATCTTGGCGTCAACATCCTGAATATCTGCCAACCTCCTCACCAGCTTGTTCTCCTTCAAGATGGGTTTGGCCTTTCTGTAACCACGTAACAAGTAATAATTAATTAGGTGTCTGTCCTGTGATGAAAGAGCAAGCTGTTTTGATTGTGTTTAGGTGGATGGGTACTGTGTTTTGGTGGTGTTTAGGTGGTTGTTGTGTTGCTTTGGGTATGTATAGATGAGTTTATGAGTGTTGATTAATAACGCATAATAATGAAATTTATGAGGCTGTGAAAAGACATGTGAACAGAAATAATAATAATAATAATAATAATAATAATAATAATAATAATAATAATAATAATAATAGTGATAATAATTGATGATGATGATGATGATGGTGATGATGATTAGGTTAAGTATTATACTAAATCAAGTTTTCATTTTATTCATATATTTTTTTTACAGAAAATGTAAAAATTTTGATCAACGGCGATAATAAAACTTGCCCGGTTTCATGATTTTTCTGTTGCAATCAACACAGCGGGGAGGTGATTCATAATAACCGCCCCCATGTTGCTGCCTTCTGGGCCTCACGTAGGGCGATGACCTATCCTGGGTCTTTTCCAGGGCGAGGGGTTGTAGCCTTCGTCGTATCGCCTTTTACGGAAGTTTTTCCTGAATCTTTGAGGCTCTCGCCATTGTTCTCTCACTGGGCGCTCTACAATATCAAGATCAAAACGAATTTGTTTTGGAATCTTTTCGGGGTTGTAGTTAGGACCACCAGGATACCGAAGGTATTCAACTTTTAGGTACCGACGAGAATTTTTATGCAGTCCGCGTTCACCCACGGGTTCTCCATTGAGGTTGAGGGCTTCTTCTCTGTAAAATTCACTACAGTACCTAGCGATGGCTGTACCACGGTGTAGACCGGTATCATTATATAACATATTGAAATTGCGGCGTTTATGAATTTGTTTTCTCTGAGAACCAAAATTTTTAACCCATGAAAATATAACACGGGCATATCAGCACTTAAAAGCCATTTCCTATTATTTTATGCATTACTGTACAATCATAAACCATAATTACTGGCCCACTCAGGTCGAGCGGAAGGTGAGACCAGGGTGTCCTTACTGGTCGGCAGCTCACAGTGTCAACACACACGAACACACCAGTCGTCACCAGTCGTTCAGGTCATACTTCCCCTTTACTTTGAATAAAATGTTACTTTTACTGCTGCCACAACCGTGAAGTAAATCAGTTATATGTTAGTCTAATGGACCACAAACATGTCCACTGACCGATGCGAAAAGGACATAGCAGCAGTTTTAGAATATGTCTGCATAGGCCAACACAGAAGTACTCTGGTGATGTCCCACACGACATAATGTTGTCATAGTACAGCAGCAGGCCGAGTCTCATGCTTTAGTTAACATACACAGTTCTCTTATACACTGAACACATCGTTGGGCTGTCAGTACAACTCCTGCTGGCGGTGAAGGTCAGCACCTCATTAGGCTGCCTGTCTATAAATATTAAACTATGAAACATCAAATATCACACCTCTAAGCAGTGGTAAATAATGTTAATATTTTTTATACCAGAATGTGAAGAATCTGGTAAAAGTTACTGAGGACTGTATACCTGTATACTTCATATAAGTTGTGGTTACTTGTGGTCGTAAGTCCAAACTCGTGCACCAGCTGGCTAAAGTCTCAGGTTGACTCACTATATCTCCTTCATTCGCAGAAGCAAACACCAAAGTCTCGGTGTGTTGTGGACGCTACGTTAGAATAAGTAATAAATATATCAAGATATGACAGTAGATACTCTTAGCGTCACTAGCCAGTGTTCCCTCTCTCAGTCTTAGAGAGAAATAGAGGAAAAGTCTCAACCTTACACGGGGTCCAGCGGGACCTTCGCTAGCATCACTCCTTGGGGGCGTGAGGGCGGCTGTTCTGGTCCTCTCGGCGGAGTCCTGAAGACCCTCAGCTGCCTCCGTACCTAAGGAGATTGGCTAAGAAGGGTGGCCTATGGGACCCACTCGGCGGAGTTCCTGAAGGTTCTGGGCTGCCCTTGCCAATACATGCTAGTAGTATTTCGTAATTATATTATCTCTTTCGGCCAATGTAATCAAAATTTTAATGACCATCAATGTTGTTCGGCGTGCCAGCAACCTGGAGGCTATTGGTTCACCTCTACACCTGTGGGAACATCCAAGTCGGTTGTGTACAACAGCGTCAGAGAATTAAAGCAGCCTTACAGTAAGAACGGAATGTTCTATAATCAGCACCAATGTCTTAAGGCTCATTAAGGCATCATGTATTGGTCAACACAAAAGTTTTTTCCAAGTTAATGGCCGACAATCCAATATAATATTATTATTTTTCACTTGTAGTAATACATATAAATTAATAGCTTCATACAAAACGTAACATAACGTAACGTACGTAACGTAATGATATGTAACGAAATATAACGAAATATAACGTAACCTGCTTTAGGTATATATAATTTGAATATATTATGATTGTAAACGACGTCTTATTGTGAAACAGCAATTTTTTTTTCATATACAAATTAATTTACATTATCATAACAATAGAAAAAAGATTACCCCATTTTCTCTATTTAGCGGACACACACACACACGCACACGCGCACACGTACACACACACACACACACACACACGGGTGGCTGAGAAACAAGAACAGGGGGAAGGGAATAGGAGAGAAGGTGGAGTGTGGTAGAAATATCCTGTCATGACGTGTTTATATTTTTTGACAACACATGAATATAACTTGCCATGGGGACAAGGTAATGATGTGCTACACAGCAGTGGTTCATCATTATTCTATGGCCAGCAAGGAAATAATTAGAGAGTTTCATGAAGTGACTCACACAGAAACACATGAACATTTTTTATACTGTTTTAAAAGTATTGTATAATAAAGTTAATAAATTCTTGTAAGTAGTTGTTAATAATGTCACTACACAAAAGCCTATGTGATATATAGGCAACATAACACATGAGATATATCAAAGAGAAGCACCATCATCACACTCACCACACAGAGGAGCACCATCATCACACTCACCACACAGTGAAGCACCATCATTACACTCACCAGACAGAAGCACCATCATCACACTCACCACACAGTGAAGCACCATCATCACACTCACAAGACACAGAAGCACCATCATCAGATTCACCACACAGTGAAGCACCATCATCACACTCACCACACAGAAGCACCATCATCACACTCACCACACAGAGAAGCACCATCATCACACTCATCCACACAAAGAAGCACCATCATCACACTCACCAAACAGAGAAGCACCATCATCACACTCACCACACAGAAAGCACCATCATCACACTCACCAACAGTGAAGCACCATCATCACACTCACCACACAGAGAAGCACCATCATCACACTCACCACACAGAAGCACCATCATCACACTCACCACACAGAGAAGCACCATCATCACACTCACCAACAGTGAAGCACCATCATCACACTCACCACACAGAGAAGCACCATCATCACACTCACCACACAGAGAAGCACCATCATCACATTCACCACACACAGAAGCACCATCATCACACTCACCACACAGTGAAGCACCATCATCACACACACAGAGAAGCACCATCATCACACTCACCACACAGAGAAGCACCATCATCACACTCACCAAACAGTGAAGCACCATCATCACACTCACCACAGAGAAGCACCATCATCACACTCACCACACAGAGAAGCACCATCATCACACTCACCAAACAGTGAAGCACCATCATCACACTCACCAAACAGTGAAGCACCATCATCACACTCACCACACAGAGAAGCACAATCATCACACTCACCAGACAGAAGCACCATCATCACACTCACCACACAGTGAAGCACCATCATCACACTACCAAACAGAGAAGCACCATCATCACACTCACCACACAGAGAAGCACCATCATCACACTCCCCAAACAGTGAAGCACCATCATCACACTCACCACACAGAGAAGCACCATCATCACACTCACCACACAGAGAAGCACCATCATCACACTCCACCAAAACAGTGAAGCACCATCATCACACTCACCACACAGAGAAGCACCATCATCACACTCACCACACAGAGAAGCACCATCATCACACTCACCAAACAGTGAAGCACCATCATCACACTCACCACACAGAGAAGCACCATCATCACACTCGCCACACAGAGAAGCACCATCATCACAAACACCATCGCATTACTCACCACACTGATTGTGATATTACTCCTAACATCAGTTTTAAAGGACATATTAGTTGTCAATATTACTTGTTGAAATATAAATTATTGTTGTTTCAGTTTGTACAACTTTGGTTTATCATTTTATTAAGACATTAATGTTAATGCTGAAATGGTAATGAACAACTGACTAAAAAGAGGATTTTCTTACACCTACATCGTTAACATGACCAGTATCATTTTTAATACCAATGTCATTAACATCAAATATTCTTATGGAGACTTACTGGCTACCCTGGTTCTGGCCAAGGTGCCCAGCTGGAACTCTCCTGCATACTTTTGCCGAACTATCGCCTCGCCTGTATACTTTTGTCGAACTATCGCCTCGCCTGTACAACCTGTGTCTGGCCACGGGACCATCACAGTGAGCCGCCGACCAGGAACACCACTCTAGCCTCAACACCCGCTCAACCTAGTGGGTCAGAAAATATGGTTTCTGACTGTACATCATTACATATATACTGCTTATTATTTACTAGCGGAATCGCCGCCGATCTTTCGCTAGGCCACGGTAGGACGCCACCTTCTAAGAGGCTCCACATTGTCTCACTGTAGTGCATTTTTGGTTTTGCCATTAGCAGCAAGTATGTACAGATTTTTGCCAGTTCCCACTCTGGAGCATCCAACATCGAACTGTCCATGAGAAAAGCAAGGAAACACCAGGTTTAGGCCAACCATCTTTAGGGACTATCCCTGGCTTTTGTAGATGGTCATGGCAAAGCTCACTTTAACTGGGAACTAAAGTCGCTTGAATTCAAATGGCAGGTCAGTGGTGATGAGAGGTATCCTTGGTATAAAATCGTCCTCTCCTTTAGCTTTTCCTGTCAGTATTGTAGCTTCCAGTACATGTGGCATCATGTTCTTCACAACCAGTCTTGTGCCATTGCAGAGCCTTGGTGTTTCTAGATTTCTTAAGAGCATTATAGGAGTTCCAATCTTGAGAGTGAGGTGGTGAGGAGGCATTCCAGCGGGCTTCAAAGAATTAAGAAATTCTGCAGGGTACTGGACTGCTTGGTCCTGGTCGATTACTGTATCAACAGATTTGAATAAGGTCTCACTCGCATATGTAGTATATTGGGAGCTCTCTCACCTCCCTACTCTCCCCTCCTCCTCCCCTCCCCTCTCCTCCACAAAAAAAATCAATATTTATAATGAAATAATTCAGCCAGATCAAGACATGGGCATGTGGTAGACCTCGTTTCTGCCACTCATTGGAATACATGTAGCACCATGTAGGGCCAAAGATCAATAGTTCATTAACGGTGTATGTAAGTTTCACCATGTTTTTCACTACAACGGTACAGCAAAGTATATTTTTTTAGCATTAAACTGTTATTATTTTATTGTCTAATCATCACTACATATAACATCATCCTTCATCACTACATATAACACCATCCATCATCACTACATATAACACCATCCATCATTCATTACTACATATAACACCATCCATCATCATCACTACATATAACACCACCCATCATCACTACATATAACAACATCCATCATCACTACATATAACATCATCCATCATCACTACATATAACACCATCCATCATTACTACATATAACACTATCAACCATCACCACTACATATAACACCAGCCATCATCACTACAGATCGGTAAAGTTGGTTCCGAGATTCTCGTGCGGACACACAAACACACATACTTCTTTGTTTTATATATAAAGATAGATTTCCTATGTGCTATTATGTGAAAAATATAAAGTTTGTTGTAACACGAGTTACTAGATACGTCTGAACACTGTGGTCACCTCACAAGAGTAAACACACGAAATACCTACTTTAGATGAATAAATATACCTTACACAGTTTATATGGTAGAGGCGTCGCGACTACACTGCCGGGTTGACCATCACTTTCCAGCTGGTTCGGAGTTCAATACCGATGTTGTATGGGACGTTTCTTTTTTTTTTTAAGTAAATTTTGAAATTGGTGACCATCTATACTGTTTTCACTCATATGATGGGTAATGACCTTTCACTTAATTACCAGCATCTTGTAATTATCATTATTTTGATCGTACAGTAGGATTTTACCCAATGAAAAAATCGCCCAATGGGATTTTTGTTTTAACGAAAAATGGTCACTTGGTAATTTTTGAACAATGAATGTTCTTTCACGTACAGTAGGCTTGGTTGTCAGGTTATGATTTGTGAGTTGGGATATATTTCTACCATACAGTTGTGTCCGGTGAGGTTATGTGTAGAGGAGATCTGTCAATGGGAATGTGTTATGTGAGATTCGTGTCAGTGTATCTCGGGATCCTGTGGTCAAGAATTAAATCTCCGCCCACGACAGTGCCTTGTAGGGGGTGGCGGGGGAGTTAGCTCTCTGGTGTAACCTCTTTGGGGCCACATAGACGTCGTTTCCTAACTCTCGGGAATTTGTCTAGGTATTTTACAATGTGGTTTTACGTCACTTCACATAAATATGCTTACAAAATCTATGCATTAATATGCATAACTCTTGGGAATCTGTCCATACATTAAATATATGTTATATACTACGATAATCACATAGATATGTTTACAATGTTTATGCATAATAAATGTGAAAAATATTTTTGGGGTTTCAACTTACCAATAGTCATGCCTATAAAACAATCTTGATGCTCTAAGTGCATGTATGTGTTAAATAACGAGTAACTGATCCACATTATTTTGGTAAATAAAGAAATGAAAATCAAGCACTTAGCCATATGGATATAGTTACACGGAAGAAGGGAAATAAGGATGAACCATGGTTTTGATGGAAACAATGTGCTCTGGGACGATGCTCACAATGACGAATGGGAGAAACCTCTTTATGAAACATCTTACCTACTAAGGATGAAGCTTAATGTTACAGAACACACACACACACACACACACACACACACAGTGCAACTTTGTGTGACGCGTTGTCTGACTTGGGGTGGCTTTGAGCGAACCATACACTTGATATTACAATTTATGTATCCTTCCTGTCCATGATTTACAACAATAACTGTAGGTAAAAAGTTACACTATTATACTAATAACACTGTCATGTATTGATACTATGACTAGTTACCAAGATACAGAGCACGATGAACATAACATGATAATGATAGTGAAGCCTGGAAGGGTTCATATCATAACTTGTGTGTTCGTGGGTATGTTGCCCCGTGAGAGTTACCGTGGGCCTCCATGTGCCCAGGTGGGATGGTCAAAGTATTACACTATAAGTGTGTCAAATGAGGAGTGACTGATCCACATGTAATTTAAGGTTTTTGAAATATGCAGTTAAATTAAACACGATTTTTCATATAGTTATGCGAATGAAGGGAAAATAAAAGATATAGATGGGGTGTGGTGGAAACATCGTGGTTTGGCTCTCACACACAAGCGCTGTAAACGTTGTGTGGATTCACTGGGTGGTTTGGAAGTGTTTATTTCCATTCATAATTTTGTAACTACAACTTATGGTAATTTTTCTTCGTGTTCATATATAATGAAGATAATGCAAAGTATAAAATGCCATATACAATACTTATACATAATGTCATCTATACAGCCGTACTATGACTGTGTGTGTTCGTGCTTGTGTTGCCTCGTGATAGTTAGAGTGGGCCCCTGTCCAGAAAGGACACGGTACTAACCTCCAGCACCGACCCAGGTGGGCTAGAGAATATGGTTTCCGAGTGTACATTAGTTATATTTGAAAATGACATTGGAAACCTTATAAAATTTACATTTCCCCTGTGTTTGTAAATAACAAGCTTTACACAAGCATTTTTATTTGTAAATCTTTTCCTCCCCAATCAAATGGACTAATAAATCACGTTCTCTTTGCGATATAGGACTTGCCCTTGGTGATTGGGAAGAAAAAATGTCCATGATGAGAGCGCAGTATTCTTAATTTTAGCTCCAACGAAGGTAAACAAACACACACGAGTAAGACGACCCATAATGCATCAGCGAAAAAACGACCCGTAATGCATCAGCGAAGTGGACAGTATTACCAGACCTACCCTACTTGGTCCCACACGAAGGGGAAGAGGTTCGAGCAATTAAAAATGCCGCTTGAAAGAACAATCCCTTCAAAAAGACTCTTCGTCAGAGAGAGAAGATGTTGTTTAATAATACGGGTGTTAGCCTCTTCTCCATTCTCTCACTCATACTTAAACACTCATCCTTCATTTGTTTGTCTCACCCTCACACCCACACTCTCACCCTCACTTAACCCTATCTTAATGTTATAACTCTCTCTCTCTCTCTCGCTTTCCTCGAAGCTGTGCTCGGGGCAATGTCTGGTGCTTATACTACACAGTTTAGGAAAATAATGTGACAGATAGTACCCTTAATAAGGGTTCCCCGGGGCGTACTCTCTCTCCCTCTCTATTTATATATTTTTTCTTATTTATTTTACCTTTTTTTCTTTTCTCTATCTTGTTTCTTTGTATGTAGTTTGCTCTCTCTCTCTCTCTCATTCTTTCTTTTTTTTCTTTGTTAATCTATTACATTCTCGATCGTTTCTGTTTGCGTTTTCAATCCTTCTCTTTATTTTTTCTCTCTCTTTTGCTTGAACATTTGATGCTTTCTCTTTTATCTCTCAATTTCTTTATTTATTTCTCTCTTTTCTAACTCAGCTTAACTTAGCCTAACCTAACTCAGCCTAACCTAACCCAATTCACCATAACCTAATCTAAATTAGTCTAAGCTAACCAAAAATGTCGCAAAATTAGCCGAACTTAATTTAATCTAACCTTATCTTCCCTAACATAAACTTATATAAACTAAATTAACTAGACAAAATAAAAAATAATCTTACCTTAACTCAATCTGACCTAACTTAACCTAATCTAAACTAACCCAACTGAATTTAAAACTACTGTACCCTGACCTAAATAAATCTTACTTTGCGTTACCTAACCTAACCCTAACTAACCTATCCAAACTTAATTTATGGTAACTTAACCCTGATCTTACTATACCTTACCATACCTTAACTAACCCAATTCTATCCGTATCACAGGATCAGTTTCTTAAAAAAATCAGAAAATGTTTATGTCGTTTATGATAATCTATTAGTAGGAATTTGCATACATTACGACACGTAAGGATAAGATGCTTCGTTTTAATAATCGGTTACTATGGCTCCATATATTCGTAGGTCAAAAAGGTTGGGACGGGATCACAGACGGTTTCCATAATCAATTCTCAGGAGATTTACAGGTAATACAGGTGCTTAGTTAGTTAATTGGCTTATAAGAACACCAACTCCATTTAATGATGAAAAGATAAAATTAAAATGGATTAGCATATTCTAAGAGTAAACGGGATAGTTGATGAGTAAGTAAAGTAAAGGGTAAAAATAATGTCATCTGATATATATATATAATATTAAAAAAAAAGTCAACACAGTCGCTTGCATAAATCATTTAACACCTCAGACACGTTCGATGATTTTCCCCCCAAAACAAAGTATGAATTTATAGGGAGTAAATTAATATTCCCGCGACGTAATATTTGCTCCGAGTATTGTTTACGATGCTGTTAGGCGGCCGCAGTTGGTAGTTAGGAGACGTAACAAGCAGGTACCCCTTCTACAAATTGACCCTGATTAAGACAGGTTAGAACATGATGAGTCCAGATAGGCGGCGTCTTCCCCCAGGTACACGGATTAGGCTGGATTATCTTGGATCCTCTACAACCTTCTCTAAACTCTGAGCATTTTTATCCGATTTGAGCAGATTGTTATAATGATCGTTTTGTAAACAGGGAGGGAGAGAGAGAGAGAGAGATGAGTAAGGAAATTGAAACAAAGAAAGAGAACGAAAAAGTGAGTGAAATGGATACTGAAAACACAAAGAGAAAAGCCAATTAAGAACTGGAGAGAGAAAAAAGAACATAAAGTGAGAGAGGAGGAATTGGTAGGAAGGTATGGTTGTAAAGAGGTGAGGTGTGGCTGTTGTAGGGGAGATGTTGTTCTTGGTAGGGAAGTGTAGTTGTGGTAAAATAGGTGTGGTTGTGGTGGGTGATGTGCTAGCGTGGTAGGTTATGTGCAGGGTGGCAGAGTATTCACGTAACCTCTGGGTGAACATAGATACATAAGGGATATACTCAGGTGTGAACGATTAGATGGTACCTGATAGGTATTAGCCACAACAGGTTTTCTTAGGGAAGGAAACAACATGTACTGAAAGGACTATGTAATACCCAGAATGTTAGCTATATACATTATTGGGTTCGCTTGCTGTACGTGTGTGTGTGTGTGTGTGTGTGTGCATTACACAGTGTCAAGGAATAGTCCGAGTAGACCGGGCAACTCGCCAACTGCACTGGCTAACCATTACCCGGGAACACAACCCGCAAATCGATTAACATCCAGGTTCCCAGTTACTGCTTGGTAAACAGAGGCAAATGATGTAAAGAAACTTGCCCATAGTTTCACCCTGCCCGGGGATCAAACCCAGGTCCGCTCGCTTGCAAGGCGAGCATGCTGACCATTACACCACATGTCGCCAGCTGTACACACACACACACACACACACACACACACTGGACGTCGCCAGGCAGTGAGGTATCAGGGCTCGGTCTCCACATTCCAACACCTCACCTGCGGTGCTCCCCAGGGGACCAAGATGGGACCACTATGCTTCCTCATCCTGATCAACGACGCTCTATCGGACACTCCTCACAGGTGGAAGTACATGGATGACTGCACTGTGGGGGTTTCAGTGGACAACACCGCACCAGACTACTCATCGCTACAAGGCACCCTGGACAGGCTACAGGCATGGACTACGGAGAACAAGGTCACCATCAACCACACCAAAACCGTAGTCATGCACATCAATACCGTCACCACTCCAGTGCAAGCCCCAGCAGTCACAGTGGGTGCCCATCCTCTCCAGCTGGTGTAGTCTGCCAAACTCCTGGGTGTAACTATAGACAACAAACTTGACTAGGCCCATGTAAATAACACAGTCAAGGCAGCCTCGTACCGTCTCTACATGGTACGACGACTTAGGTCACTTGGGACACCCACGCCAGAGCTGAGGACCATCTACAAGGCCTTTATTCTCCCCAAACTAACGTATGCGTCACCAGCCTGGTCGTCTTCACTCAACTCCACCCAACAACGCCAGCTAGAGAAGGTATAGAAAAGGGCCTGCAGAATCATGCTCAGGGCAAAATACTCCGGCTACACCAATGCTCTCTCCACCCTGGAAATGCCATCTTTCAGTGACCTCCACCACCAAGCACTGGAAAGGTTTGGCAGCCAACTAATGCACCACCCTCGTCATCGCCACCTCCTGCCACCGGCAGCCCCCCACCCACCTCGCGCAGTCCGCCACTACAACAAAATTCAGCCCATAAGAGCCCGCACCGATAGATGTAAGAACAGCACCATCCCATCTATTGTTAAAATAATAAACAACTCCTGATTTATGTACTGTACAGCCCTGTAAATGTATTCAACGCATATTATATCATTATGTCTAAATCAAATGTAAGTCTGTATATTTTCAGCCACCGGCTGCAACTCCATTAATAAACCGTTTATTATTATTAGTATTATTTTTATTGTTATTATTATTATTATTATTATTATTATTATTTTTATTATTATTACACCGCAATAACCATACGAAAATAAATACACGCACACACATACACACACACACACACACGCACACACACACACACACCGCAATAACCATACAAAAATGAATACACACACACACAAACACACACACACACACGCGCGCTCGCGCGCGCGCACCGCAATACCCATCCTCGAAATCGAGGATGGCTGGCCCAAGGGCCCCCTAGGCATGAATTTGTTAAGGTGTGGAAACTGTCGCCAACAAAACAACCACACCCTAAGTTAATGAGCTGCATGACAGTGTCACGGAAGAGTCCGAGAAGACTGGACAGCTCGCCAACTGCACTGGCTAACCATTACCCCGGAATACGATCCGCAAATCGATTAACATCCAGGTTCCCAATTACTGCTGGGTAGACAGAGGCAAATGGTGTAAAGAAACTTGCCCATAGTTTCACCCTGCCCGAGCATGCATACACACACACACACACCGCAATACCCATGCCAAAATAAATGCACCCACACACACACACACACACACACACAGAAACGTACTTACAAAATCAACTTTACAATTTTTATCATCAGCCACAAGTTCACGGTAAAAACACGAGCTGGTGGAGGAGTGTTCACGGACCTCAAACAACCTGTAGTAACTTTATCCCCAGGCGCCGTGCAGGACACCTAGGAGTTGTGAGGTGTTGCAGGGTGGGTAGGAGGGAGGCAGGCTAAGAGGGAATGGGGATAGGAGGGAGTGAGGGAGGGTGGGAGGGTAAGAGGAAATGTGGGTAGGAGGGAATGGTGGGAGGGTAAGAGAGAGTGAGAGAGGGAGGGAGACAGAAAGGGAAGAAGGGGAGGGAGGGAGGCAGGAAGGGAAGAATGGGATAGGAAGGAGGGTAGAAGGGAAACTGGGGAGAGAAAAGAACCATGGGCGGTAAGAGGGGAGGCAGAGAGGGTAGGAGAAAAGTTGAAAAAATGGAAAATGGGGTGAGTTTGTAGTAGGGGGGGAAGGGAAAGGGGGGAGGGGGTAGGGAACAAAGGAGGAAGGGAGGAAGGAAAAGAAAGAGGGAGGGAGGGATGAAGTCTCACACCCACTCACCAACTCCTGGTCGCCTGTAATTAAAGTTTGTTTTAGTGTAACAAATGCTGGCTGGGAGGCCACAGCGGCTGGCGGCCCAACACTAATTATCTAAGTCACTCACACGTGAAATTGAATCCTGTCCTGCTTTTCCCTTCTTTTTTTTTCTATCATCCGTTCTTTTCCGCCTATTGTGTGTGCGTGTGTGTGTGAATGTATACATATTGCTACATGTGTATATTTTCTGTGTATGCACCCATCTATACTGTATTTGTGTGTACCACTGTGCGTATGAATCTCTGCATATGATTGTTTGTGTAATTCGTCTTTACGTATATGTATGCATACAAGTTTGTGTGTATATTTTATATGTGTGAATGCATACATATACCTACGTGCGTGTATTTTGTGTATGGATGTATATGCGCACACATTAATTAATAAGTGTCTAATTATATGAATATATTTCGTGTGCGTGCATCTGCACATAAACCAAAATGTATATATATTTCTCTGTATATGTATATTTACGTACATACACCTCTATATTTTTTTTCCTTTAACATTCTACCCTTCGCAATATTCACCTTTTCCTGACAGTGTCGCGTGTGTACCCTGTCACTAGTTCCACACACTCATCACTCTTGCCTGTTATTATCAACTACCATCTCACTCCCTCACATCTTTATATTCCTGTCGTACTCAGAAGTAAACTTGCTCCTCACTCACAATGCTAATTTATGTCAGTTAACTGTTAATGGCAATGTAAGGTTTATTATTATTATTAGTGTTATTATTATTATTATTATTATTATTTTTATTATTATTATTATTATTATTATTATTATTATTATTATTATTATTATTATTATTATTATTATTATTATTATTATTATTATTATTATTATTATTATTATTATTATTTTTATTATTTATGTATTAAATGTTTATTTTAATGGCTGTTTTGTTAATAAATTATAATTATGCATTTTAAGATGATTCAATGGACTTTCTTAAAGCTTTATATTGAATCTTCCTGTTAATATAGTCAACATCTGGTCCATGTACAAACTATTTTGAAGAAAACTTGCGAGAAGCTTTACGCCAACATGAGAGGACTTCTGGCCAAGTTTTCTGACTCGAAGATTCATGCTCCGACTATTATTTTTTTTCTTCCCTCAACACATTAATATCATAAAATTTACCTTCAGTACAGTAAAATTTGTTATCTACAGATTTTATGAGTCATTTTGCTTCACCATTGGAGTATTTTTCATGCTCAGGGTCTAGCTGCATACTTCTGATCTGGTTGACCAATGGTGAGAAGAAAAAATGTGTTCATATTTTCAAAATATTATTTTATAAGATTTATAGTAAACACAAAATTATATAAAACATTGGTTGCTTACAGTCGGTAAAAAAATATATATATCATGGGGGGTCTCATGAATTTGGGACTGAACAACGTAGTGTCTCGCTAGGGTTGTTAGGCGTGATTGCGAGACTTTTCCTACCTATTATGGTAGGCCTAATTTTGTTATTTCATTCGAAATATAAATTTTGTTCGTTGCAATATGATCGATGAATAACATGGAGTCAGTTGTTATAAAGGCGTGTTGTATCATCACTGGTGACCTAAACATACATTCATCATGTGACTGGCGAGGTTCCCTCATATAGATCAACATGGTCAATCGGCATTTCAATTTTCAGTTGCCCCAGGATGTGAATAGCTCATTAGTGAGCAAACGCATAGATGAGGTAATTTGCTCGACTTAGTTTCGTCTGATGTTCTCGGTGTAATAAATGCCAAATTGATGAGTTTCATTAGGATATCAGATCAATCTACATTAGCAATAAATATCTGGCTTAATCAGGTCATCCCGTTTAAGAAATATATATTATTACAGCCAAGCACTTATTAGAATACGTTAAAGAATAACCGCAATAATATAGATTGACATTATTCTGAAACATGAAAAATATAAAAATTTCAAAATTCAATGAAGTCTTTATTGATATATGTGGCCATACAGATGAGATTCTGCAATTTAGGTGAGTCTAAGAAAAAGGTTAAGAGGATCTTTGATCTAACTGGAAATTAAGACAAGACTTAAAACTCATTTATGGTGAACTAAATTGAATTTTCTATTTTCTGGATCTTCTTCAACTACACCGTCATTGTTATTTATTAATAAAATGAGTTTACCTCTTGTTTTCTTTGTTGGTAAAACAATGATTAATTTGGGAGATATTCCTTCGGCTTGACCTTCTGAACAGAAGCTTACGAAATTTACTTTTGGCTTGAGAAATATTAGGATGATTTTAGGCGGTATCAGTGCAAAGGAAAGAGATCCTAATGGGTTTATCTCTATATCTAAACAAATTTGCTCTGTACTATAGACCCAAAGGTGAGTCGTCTTTATCGAGAGGAAGATAACACATGTTTCTTTTATTCCACAGGCAGCCACATTGGTTGGCAGTACAGTGTTATATAATTACTATCTGTTCTCAGTTTTCCAGTTTTGTCTACGGCTGTTGATGGGTTGGTTTATTAGCTACTGTTGTCGGTTACTGAATCAATTACAAATTGCGTCTTAAGGAGTATGAGTACAGGAAACATCTTTCAGAATCTTGGCAAAGGGTTTGAGTTGGAGTTGTGTAGAAATATGTCAGTTCTGCCAATAATTCATTAAATAGTGGTGGAGTCCTGTATAAGATGATAAGCATTGTTCCTGGAATTGTCAAAGATCTCCTTGTTTAATAGAGGACAAAGAGTTGTTTTAAATGGTTTATCCTGTGATGTTGGAAAATTCTTCTCTGGTGTATCTCAGGGCAGTGTTCTGGACCCCTTCATCATTATCTTGGGATTACCTTGTTGGGCTATGGAGATGATTCTGAACTGCTTTCGCTTCCTCGCTAAGGATGTCGTATGAGATGTTATGGGTGGTTATGCGGAGTGTGAGGCTGGTAGTGTGTAGTGTGAAGGGGAGTTAGTCTGTAGTGTGACTGGGAGGTAGTGTGTAGTGTGAGAAGGAGGTAGTGTGTAGTATGAAGGGGAGATAGTCTGTAGTGTGACTGGTAGGTAGTGTGTAGTGTGAGAAGGAGGTAGTGTGTAGTATGAAGGGGAGGTAGTCAGAAGTGTGAAGGGGAGGTAGTTTGTAGTGTGAGAGGGAGGTGGTGTGTAGGGTTAGGGGAGGTAGTGTGTAGTGTGAAGGGGAGGGAGTCTGAAGTGTGAAGGGGAGGTAGTCTGTGGTGTGAAGGGGAAGTAGTCTGTAGTGTGAGGGGAAGGTCGCGTGTAGTGTGAGTGGGAGGTAGTGTGTAGTGTGAGAAGGAGGTAGTGTGTAGTATGAAGGGGAGGTAGTCTGTAGTGTGAGAGGGAGGTAGTGTGTAGTGTGAGAGGGAAGTAGTGTGGTTTGAGGGAGGTAGTGTGTGGTGTGGGGGTAGTGTGTGGTGTGGAGAGGTGGTCTGTAGTGTGGAGGGGAGTGGGTGTAGTGTGGTGGGGAGGTAGTGTGTGAGTGAGGGAGGTAGGTCTGTAGTGTGAGGTGGTGTGTAGTGAGAGGGAGGTAGTGTGTGTGTAGTGTGGAGAGTGGTGTGTAGTGTGTAGTGTGGGAGGGAGTGTAGTGTGTAGTGTGAGAGGGGAGGTAGTGTTTAGTGTGAGAGGGAGGTAGTGTGTAGTGTGAGGGGAGGTAGTGTGTAGTGTGAGAGGGAGGTGGTGTGTAGTGTGAGAGGGAGAAACTTTCATCATGGCGATGCTACCCGTCGTTGGTGTTGATGATGGCGGTGGGGGTGCTATGGCCTCCTACCAGTGGTGATCCTGGATCGACTCATCTTGACATCAACGACAATCAATACCATTTACTTCATTCTCAGTCTGCCCACTGAGTACACAAGAGCACTGGTGCGCATCTGTCGTCTTTTTGTCGTTGAGTGATGTAATTTTTCCTAATTATGTAGCCGTGGAGTAGTTACCTATACTTAGTGCATCTTGTTGCATATATATTGCAATAATATTATCATAAGACACACACATCTTCATGGAACGTTGGGGACTGTGAGCCAAGGAGCCTGGTGGGGTCTTTAAGGCTGGTTATGGACATAAAAAAGAACTCGGTCATGTTTCACCTCTGGTCTGTTTTCCAACATTTTGAAATCATGTCCACCTACCATCAATAAAATACAAAAATCCGTAAATGACCTGAATATGTAGATCAATAGGCTTATCATTTTGAAGGTCTTGGTCGAGAGAGTGTGTAACAGAACGTTATGAAGCGAATTTCCATAATAAAGGGCTAGAATTTGCAATAATACATTTATTTCATACAGTATTATTGTACATGTGTATAAGGCGGCAAACGAAGCATACACATGTGTAATATACTATTAAGGAGTTACTGAAACTACCACATCTTTCAAGTTTGATGATTTTGTTACAAAAGGAACAGAGTGACATATTTAAGTAATGGAGTAAATATCTAACCTGTCTATCTCCTCTGGTAAGAGACCCAACTCGTTTACATAGAGAAGGAAACTGGGAGTACCATTTGTCTGCTGTCCAGCTTTCATTACCACTGTTCTTTGCCTTTGACAAGACACACTGTTCACGATGGGGAGTAGTATACCCCCCCCCCCTGTATTATGAAGATTGTTTGCAGTTGTCACACAAATTCCCATCTATCCATGCAGAGTTTCGGAAAGGAAATCTCAATGCACACGGGACCCGACTAGTGGCCTCGGAGATGATTCAAGTGGACCAGGGGAGAACAGTGGTGGCGGTTGTGGTAGTGGTGTTGGTAGAGGTAGTAGTAGCGGTAGTAGGGTTATACTAATTAAACACAGCTAGGGTAGCTAGTTATGTATTAGGATATTTAATATTAAGGTAATAAAATGGCGGGTAAGGTGTGGCTGTTGGGGGAGGCTGGAGGCCATAGTAAAAAAAAAAAGGGGGCTATAGTAGTGGTAATGGTGGTGGTTGTTATTGGGGTAGTAATACAGTAGTGGTGGTAGAGATTTAACTATTTTATCGATATTTGCACGTAATGCCAATATATCATCCATCTTTCTCCACTTTCATACCTCCCTGATGTCTTCTGGAACTATGACTGAATGTTGACGATCTCTCCTAGCGCGCGCGCACGTGTGTGTGTGTGTGTGTGTGTGTGTGTGTGTGTGTGTGTGTGTGTGTGTGTGTGTGTGTGTGTGTGTGTGTGTGTGTGTGTGTGTGTGTGTGTGTGTGCCATTATCATAAAATTCATTCATTTATTGGTTATTCTTATTTCTCCTTCCTTTATTCTACTTTATTTATTTATTTATTTATTTATTTATTTATTTATTTGTTTATTAGGGTTAAGGTGACAGGGATGGTGGGTTGGGTAGGGGTGGGGTGATGGTAGAGGGTGACAGGAGAGGGAAGGTGCTATGATGGGAGGGAGCCACACCCTTCCCAGTCGGTGGTATATGGCACCTTCCGTTGACACCTGGTGGATGACAACCTCCCAGAATGGGTGAGGTAGGGTGAGAGGATTATGGGTGAGGGGGGATGGGGTTGTGAGAAGGGATGATGGGTTAGGGAGCGTTGTGTGATCATCAGGGTGAGAGGGTGAGAGGGGGAGAGAGGCGAGAGGGTGAGGGAGGGGTAGGAGAGTGATGGGTGAGTTGAGAAAACGTTGTGTTAAAGTATTGTATCAATATGTTTCATCAATTAAAGTCTCACAGCACTAACACACGATATAATACACTAGACTTCAACACATTGCTTTCTTTATTGTAAAGATAAAAACAGACGGACATAAATGAGACATTGTGTATAAATGATAATGTTTGATTGAAAATTTATGAAATTAGGAATTGAAAACATAATGTATTTGTTGATTATTTTGTCATTTAATCCATAAATTAATTTAATTTCCTTGACTAAAATGTGGATGTTTTCTTCACAAGCTATTAACTGTTCATCAACTTCTTTCATCTTTAGAATTTTTTACCTGTTATTAACACACATTCGGACAGGATAATACTTCAAAATCATTTATTATGCTTCACCTCTTATAGAAGCTAAGAATAATGTTAATTATCTCACACACACACACACACACACACACACACACACACACACACACACACACACACTGGGGAGTCCTGATAAATATTGTGCTATAAAAAGATTTCCAAGGTCTTGTGTAAAACATTCAAACTAGCTGGTTGACGCTCGTAAACCCTTTAATACCAGGAGGGATAGCGAACATAAGCTACTTCACAACTCTCTATCATGCTTCAAGTTTTAAGTGATTCTTCATTTATTACTCATAAACATAGTTATGAATGTTTGAGTGAACGTTGTAGGGAGAAATGTTCTTCACGTTCCCTACAGGTTCACCAGACTCGGGGTCCGATTTAAAAGGTGAGGCGTTCAGTACTTGGGGTTGTTGCGTCTTTTGGTAAATAAAGACGTCACCCTGATTTTCCTTTTATGTTGCACTATAGTTTGATGACTTAATTGGTTGGAGGAACTAATTGATGACATTTAGTTATCTCTGTGTCCCTAGCTCACTAATTCTGTGGATTTTCAATAAGGAACGCACACACACACACACACACACACACACACACACACACACACACACAAAAAACTTTGGGAATTGGAGCCGGATTTTGATTAATAAGTAAAAAGAAAGGAGGAGAAAAGAAGAAACGAAAAGAGGAGTTCAAAAAGAAAGATTGGCAGATAAAGATACACAAGTAGATATGTAGAGGCAGGAAAAAGAGAAACAGACAGATAGGAACAATGATGTAGAGATTCCGATAGAAAGACATCACCATGTCTACATCCCGACTGTGTCTTCTCAAAGTGGTAAAATAATAATCCTCATCATCCTCATCGTTGTCACCAATATCATCATCAGCATCATCATCACTACAGTCTTCATATCTTGATCATCATTTTCACCACAATCATTACCGTCATCAATGTCTTATTTCACCTCACCTTCATCATCAACATCATCAACACTAGAGAGAGAGAGAGAGAGAGAGAGAGAGAGAGAGAGACTAGTATACCTCAGCGCTGATGACCACTGAGGCTCCCCGTTACAAAGTACTCCCAGCCTTTGACTGTCCGTCCCAGTTTTCATTAGCAGCCAGACGGCTAGCGAAAAGGGGGATGAGAGAGAGAGAGAGTAGGATGGATAAAGCTAGGTAGCGAAAGAGAAATAGGGAAGGAGAAGACAATATAAATAGAGAACGGGAAAGAGTCAGATGGATGGTGCCAGAGATAGAATGATAGCGAGAGAGGAAGAAAAGGATAAATGAGAAGAAACAGAGGAGAAAAATAGTGAAAGTAAAAAAGAGAGATATAGAAAAAATTAACACGTGTGTGTGTGTGTGTGTGTGTGTGTGTGTGTGTGTGTGTGTGCATCTTACTTTTGTACATTTGTATTCATAAGTTTATGTTTATTCATTAGTTTAAACAGGACATATTTGTATGTGTGTGCATTTGTGTGTGTACATGTGTAAAATAATGTATTATTGTGTATGTATTGTATAGAGAATATGATCATGCGTATAAGTAGGATTGTAAGTGTACATATGTTCGTGTGTATATGTTTTGTTGTGTTTTTCAGGTTTATAATTATGTAACCTTGTAGTTATACTAGAGTTAGTGTGTAATTGTGTACGCTTATGAATGTATATATGCTCGTGTGTGTCTGTATGATTGTGTGTATACATGTATGCATGTGTATGTGTGTTTACCTGGATGTAATGGTCAGCACGCTCACCTTGCAAGCGAGCGGACCCGGGTTCGATCCCCGGGTAGGGTGAAACTATGGACAAGTTTCTTTATGCCATTTGCCTCTGTCTACCCAACAGTAATTGGGAACCTGGATGTTAATCGATTTGCGGATCGTGTTCCGGGGTAATGGTTAGCCAGTGCAGTTGCCGAGTTGTCCGGCCTTCTCGAACTATTCCTTGACACCGGGTCATGCAACTCGTTAACTTAGTGTGTGCTTGTTATGTTGGCGACAGCGTCTAAACCTTAAACAAATTCACGCCTAGGTGGCCCTTGAGCCGGCCATCCTCGCTACACGAGGGCAACCATTATTTTTCATGTTCATTTGCGGTATCTGCTTATGTTTATATGTAAGCTCGTGTTTGTTCAGGTATCTGTGTGTGACAGTAACCTTGGACCCATACATGTCTTCTTGTGTGTACAGTATCATGTCCTTGTATGTATTTACAGTATGCGTTTGTGTTTATTTACGGATATTGAGAAGTCTACTGTTGATACATACCCTGTTGGTGTGTGTACATGTCATCGTGTGTGTATGTATCCTTTGCGTTATTTCGTGTACATATTCAAGTAGAAATGCCAAGTAGTTTGTTGGACACCGGGTAAGCTTAGTATAAATATTTCATCCTAACTCAGGGACCAACTGTAGTCTTTATACCTTAATACGAGACTCAGAGAGACGCGTAGCGAGGAGAGACATGCAGGTGCGTGGGCGAGAGGCAGATAGAAAGGACGAGACGGAGAGACGGGGGAGGAATGGAGAGATAGAGAAACGTGGGAGGAACGAGAGAGATGAAGATATTTTGGGAAAGAGGAAGAGTGGTGGAGAGGCGTGAGTAGGAAGGAGGGAGATGAAAAGACGAGAAGAAATATGAGAGAGAAGGAGATTCATAGGGAATGGGAAAATTGGGTTGATGCTGATGATGAAGGTGAAGTGAAATAAGACATTGATGACGGTAATGATTGTGGTGAAAATGATGATCAAGATATGAATACTGTAGTGATGATGATGCTGATGATGATATTGGTGACAACGATGAGGATGATGAGAATTATTATTTTACCACTTTGAGAAGACACAGTCGGGATGTAGACATGGAATAAATTATAAATATACTTCAATGTGGATACATCTGTGTACTGTATGTATAAGCACAAGTGTATACATTCTTCAGTATGTTCAAATAAGCTCATGGCTACATGTTCTTCAGTGTGTTACATTTAAGTATGTATGCATGACTTAAATGCTACAGGCTGCGCGAAGTGCATTAAACTATATCTAAATTAAACACGTCTGCTTATTCTGAGTATTTCTAAACCTGCAGACACTTTATGTTACCTGGACACGTAGTAAGAGTGAGTGGGAAGCAGTGAGAGGCGAGTTGAGACTACACAGGGAGAACAAATCCTCTTACTAGTGGAGAGGTAAGGGAGCGGTGGAGACACAAGGAGAGGGTTAAGAGGGGAGGGGAGGGGAAGGGAGGGGGAGGGAGGAAGGATAAAGGAGGGGATGAATCGTAGGAGGGAAGTAGGAATAGTAAAGGCACAAGAGGAGGGAAAGATAGAATGGAGTGAAACAAGGAAGGAATATGGAGACAAAGAGAGAACGGAGTGAAAAAGGAACGGAAGGTGGAATAGGGCAGGATGGAGAGATGAAAGGAAAGTGAGTAGGATAAAGAAGGGAAGGAAAAGGAGAAGGAACTAATGAAAATGAAAGAGAGAGGAGTGAGTAGACAGGCGGAAAAGAAGGAAAATAGAAACGTGAGAAGGATATCAAAAAGGATGGAAAGTAAAAAAAAGAACGAAGAGGATGAAAGAGAATACAAAACGGATAAGATAAAGGAAAAGGTAGTGGCAAAAGAAAAGGAAGAAGAAGAAAAAGAGAGCAGACAGAAAGGACAGGAGGAGGGGGAGTCTTCAACCCTATGAACTTCAGAGGACCGTGTGATGTCTGTGGGTTGTGGCAGGCAAGGTGAAGTGGTTTCTTCACGGAGCTCTCCAATCCCCTTCCTAACTCTCTCACCTTTTTGCTTGACTTTTATTATTGACCTCCCTATCCCTTATCCGATATAAATGCTCATTCTTCTATCTTTTTCTTATAATTCTTTGTATTTTGTACATATTCTCCTTATTAAGAGTGCATATCTTTTTCCCATCCTTATTCATATTATTTTTCTTTTGTTTTTCCATCTTTTTGCCTTTATAATATACGTATCATCTTCATATTTCCTCATTTTAATATCATTCTTTTCATCGTTACGTTTTTATAATCTCCTTGTCTCCATACCTCGTATTCTTACGTCTTTATTTACTGTCTCATTAATTTCCAGCCTTAACCAAATTAATCATTACCTATATACCATTATGTAATCCACATTCACCCAGAAATTTTCCCAACTTTACCTAAATTAAACTCTGTACTACTTACCCATCCTTACTCGATTAAGCTAATCAGCTCCTTGTCATTCAGATAGTGGTGCCCTCGGAGGTGAAGTAAAACGTTTCGAAACTGGTGGATGGTTGAGTTCCTTGAGACCACAGTCAGGAGTGTGTTAAGGGAATTGTTAGTCAGTGCTTTTATCATGGAGCAACAGTACACCTCTAGTCAGCATCCCTGCCATTTTCCCGGATATAGTCTCCAGTTTTCGCATCAGGCCAGCACAATTGTACAGGTAATCGTTTTTTATGTGGCAGGTAGTCGATAACCTGAATCCCTTTGGTGCCCCATAAAATAAAAGGCGTATGCTGTGTTGACGGACAGACAGACAGACAGACAGACAGACAGACAGACAGACTGGGAAAACAAATTCTAATGCCAATGAGTGTTCCTGACTTTAAACATACAAATCATCTTCAAATACAGAAAAATAAAAATAAAATCCGTCCACAAAGATGAATGCACAAACCCAATTTGTCTTCTGACAAAAGAACGACGGCGCCTCCTCTATGACACGGATCCCCGATATCAATATAGAACGTTTATATGTGATCGAATGGCCACTTTGATTGTAGAAACTTTCCAGGGGGGCGACGCGTCCTATGAGTGATTCGCCGGAGACGTCCCTGTGAAAGATGAAACTCCTGAATGCCCCGGGGCGTTACAGATCCTATGAAAATGACATAAATACCAGAGAGGACTCATATCTTGACTTCCTCCCTCCCATAAAACTTATTTAACGAGCGAAGACGAAATGAAAGCCCGTGAGTCGCCAGATCTCCACGAGTTCGCAAGATTACCCGAGCTGACGAGCCAACTTTGGTCGCTCATTGAAAGGCCGACGCGTGTAAACGTCGAGGAGGAGTCTCATACCTCATGGCCTTGACGGCACTACTTTAAGGACTGAGGGACCTGAAGAAGATGATATCAAGGAGGCGCTGTGAAACCTCAAGGAACGAGGTACAGTATATGACCAGGGGGACTGAGTGAGGAAGATTCAGCGGCATAGAGGAGACGTTTTTGGGTCCTAAGAGGAACGAATTAGGGGCCTGAAAAGGACGACTTAGGGGCCTGAGAAGGTGGACTTAAAGGTCCTGAGCGGGACAACTTAGGAGCATAAGAGGGACTGTTATGGGAAATGGTTTAGCGTGAGCTTCTGTGGCCGATTCCCATTTTCTTTGGTGGGTTAATTCCACAATACAGTTTGTGAATTGTTTATTTCTATGTTGAATTAATTATCAGCACTGTGATTTTGAAAGAACTGTTCTATATTTTATTTCATTTAGATTATAAATTGTAATATCGAGGTACATTTTTAACAGTGTGGAAAATAAGTGCCTGTCCTGGACTCAGTGGCCTTCTCTGAGGTGTGGATTCTGTGGAACCGCAGTTGTAACGTGGAGAAGAGACGGTGCAGTTGGGTCTACAAGGACATGTATGCAGCCTGGTTTTACACTATTATTTATTGTTCCATTGTTCATATAAAGGTTTATTGTAATTAATTTTATATTTTAAATTAAATTTGTAGTTTTTTATATGCAGTATTTATATTATGGTTAACTTAACAAGGGCTAGTAAATAACAGGAAAAGTATTTAATTATGTGTGTTTTAAGAGCCCATTAACTTATTATTGATAAGGCATAACAAGACGACTTAGGGGCATAAGAGGGACGAGTTTGGGGCCTGAGAGGGACGACTTACGTACCTAAGAGGGACGAATTAGGGGTAAAAGAGAGACAATTTGGGGGTCTGAAGGAGTCACTCTTACGACATCATGCAGCAAGAGATGGCATCCTTTATCCATATATCTCTCTCTATATCTTTCTCTCTGTCAATCTACTACTGTTTCTTTCTTTGTCTGCCCATTTCTCTCTCTCTCTCTCTCTCTCTCTCTCTCTCTCTCTCTCTCTCTCTCTCTCTCTCTCTCTCTCTCTCTCTCTCTCTCTCTCTTAGCTTTTCTTAAATGCTTTTTATTATTAGATAATCACAAAGACAGAGACTTAAAGATTGGAAGACGTATCGTAAAAATAATCCAAGATTTTCTATAAAGATTAACTACTTTTAACACGAAGCAGAAAGTTCCAGCATCATTTGATTATAATAACAAGTTGGATGGGTAAATACAACCTTAATTTAATTGCTACTAATGTCATTATTATTATTATTATTATTATTTTTATTATTATTATTATTATTATTATTATTATTATTATTAATATTATTATTATTATTATTATCATTATTATTATTATTATTATTATTATTATTATTATTATTATTATTATTATTATTATTATTATTATTATTATTATTATTATTATTATTATTATTATTATTGTCGTTGTCGTTGTCGTTGTCGTCGTTGTCGTCGTCAACAGCAGCAGCAACTCTTAATAAGGTTATGGATTTGTCCACAGTTTTATATTCACGCTTGCTAGGAACTTTTCGCTTTTAGCTGCTGCCGCTGGCTAGCCCCTGTGGTGCAAGGTGAAGCCCAGTGCGCAAGGCCGTAAGTCTTCCCTTGCCGGTACATGTTCTCTTCACCACCAAGACTTCTGCTGAGCCTCCCTGTTGGCGACCCATGGGAACTGGGTGTTTGGTGACCCCAGGCTAATTCGGTAGGGATCTCAGAACAGCAGTGGGTCCTAGTGGTATGACACGCAGGTCAACCGGGGTGTAGATGCCCTGAGCCTACCAATCACTGCCCCGCCGCTACTCAAAATGGGGTGGTGGAATGTTTAAACAATGACCACTGGCATAACTAAAGATCTGCACCAAGACGATGGTGCTCACAATGCGCTAAAGGACTGCAGGTAGACATTACCTTTCATCAAGAAACAAGACAAATTTGCTCTGGATCCCTCATAGAAAAGGCCTTTACCTTATTCTGGTAGGGTTAAGGCCAAGAGGATGTAAGTGGACATTGTGTAAACCTCACGGTACGAAGCTCACTCCTAAGTAAAGTACTCCAAATGAATAGTTCAGAAATCGTCTTAGTACTCCGTTTCTCAACTACAACTGGTCATGTTAACCTGATTAGTGTCTATGCACCGACACTCAGTGCCACACCTGAAACCAAGGACAGATTTCACGACAAGCTAGAAACCATTATTGATCGAATTCCGGCGCAGGAACAATTATCCCTGCTTGGTGATTTCCATGCAAGAGTTGGATCCGACCAGGATCCCTGGGTGATATGCCTTGGACACTTTGGCACTGGTAAAATTAACGGAAATGGTTAAAGGCTTCTCGAATTCCGCACCATCACTACCTTCTTATCATGAATGCATTCTTTAATACTAAACCCCAACCTAAAGTCTTTTGGAGACATCTTCGGTCAGGTAACTGGCATCATCTTGACGCTTCAGTC
Source organism: Homarus americanus (assembly GCF_018991925.1). Classification (NCBI taxonomy): domain Eukaryota; kingdom Metazoa; phylum Arthropoda; class Malacostraca; order Decapoda; family Nephropidae; genus Homarus; species Homarus americanus. Next base: position 12,912,010 of record NW_024737097.1, read on the forward strand.
TGAACCAACGTCACCTTAACACGTAGTTTGCGATGTGCCTACTGTAACACAGATCACTTCCTAGTGTGTCTTAAAATGAAACTGCAACCTAAGTAGAACTACCGATTGAAACATAAACCCATATCCCGTATTGATACTTACTAAACAACTGACCCAAGGAAAATAGAGAGTCACAGAAGTCCAGGCAAACGTTCTCCAACTTCCCCATCATCACCAAGACCAAACTGCTCAGCGTAAATGGAGACAAATGATTTCATCGATAATTCTGTTGCATCATCTTTCGGGACGTGGCTGAACGACTAGTTTGAAGCAAATAACAACGAGACGACCACTGTAATAGAAGCAAACCTTACTGCAAATAACCTCTTTCAACAGGCTCCAAGCCAAAGTAATTTAACTGCTCTAATAGCTGCTAGAAACAAGGTTAGGCAAACAGCTCGGCGATGAGCAAATGGATACTGGCTGCAACTTTGCCAGAGTATCCAAACTGCCTCTGATATTGAAAATATACGAGGAATGTATGACAGCAGAAATAAGGCATTGGTCCCAACACAAAACAAACGGCCCCATTAAATTCGGCCACTGGCGAAGCAATTCAAGAACGTTGAAAACAAATACTGTCACAGAGTCAGCACTAAATACTATAGAACAGATACCGCCCATCTGTGGATTAGATCATGCTCCTAATATCGAGGAACTCAGTAAAGCAATAGATACTTTACCAACTGGAAAATCCCCAACAGAAGTCGGAGTATACTTGGTATCACCTGGCAGGAAGAAAAAAAAAAGGAATCAGGTCCTTCAAAAGGTCGAACTCCCAGTATATACCGTATACTATGGTCGAACAACAACAACTCCTAAGGCTGGGAACGTTCACAGGATGGACGATGGACAAATACCCAAAGACATCCCATACGGGAAACTAGCAACAGGAACCATGTCAGTCGAACACCCTCAGCTGCGTTACAAGCAACCTTAATTATAGTGACATCAACCTAAACAGCTGGGAAAACTTACCTGTACGTACACAAGACCGAAGCTGATGTAACCAGGAACCACGTGTTAGACTACAGAGATTCTTGCAAAAATTATCATAGCAGAGTAAAGACAAGAGAGTCCATCGAAACACATGAAGAAATATACCTCGATGTAGGATGTTACACTTCGCAGTCTTAAGAAGATTTGAGGATGCGTTGCCTACTACTGTACTATCTTATTATTATTATTATTATTATTATTATTATTATTATTATTATTATTATTATTATTATTATTATTATTATTATTATTATTATTATTATTATTATTATTATTATTATTATTATTATTATATTACTATTATTATCATCATACTTTTCAATAAAATTTTAATAATAACTATAAATCTATTATAATCATTATAATCACTCATCTTGGTGCACTTTCCCTTCCTCAGGTTTGCTAATTAATAACTACATCATCTAAAATGGTATAATTAACAGTCTTGTTTGCTCTTAAGAGGTGGAAAATTGTGGCCTTTATCCGCGGTGGACCTTTATTGCCACTGATGGAAAGTAAACACGAATATAAATTACTGTTTTATGGTGTCCTTATGCTGAAGGATAGTACAGAGAGAGGAGAGTCTCCATAATATATATTCAAGTTTCGTAAAACCTTATGAAGTATAAGGATAATTTGTTTTTTTTTGTGAGAGGAAAGATTACTTATTGTTAATGAGTGAATTATTTATTTGTTAAACGACAAATTACTTCTTAGATTATGAGCAATCTATATGTTTCTTAGAGGATAAACTATTTTTTTGTTTGAGACAATTGTTGAAACAAAATTTTATGGTCAATTTCATCACTCTCTTAAAAAATGTTATATGGCATTATTTACTTTATTGCTAAACAACGTCAAGTACATAGTGATGTATCAAAATGTTTTAACTAGGAAAAGTGAACAGGCAGATGAATTCCAGTAACTTTCAGTAATTTGTAGACAATTTCACGTTAAGTTATAGAGAAACTTATGATTTTTTCTCAAATAATATTTAATAAGGAAACGGTAATAGGATAGCGTTTTGTAATCTCGTTAAAACATTTTCTTTTTTCAAATGAAGAGCCCAGGTAATTTTTTTTTTTTTAATTTCATAGCATCATCAAAACCGTCTCTTCGTCCATCGACATGAAGTTTCGATTAAGCGAGAAAATACTCGACTGGTTCTGCACATTTCTCCGAACACTAACTTATTCAGACAATATTCAATATTTGATTTCGCAGTTGAAAGACAGACATTCAGGAACGCTATTCCAAATTCATCGACTTTTTCCTTCCCGGGAAAACTCTCTGCGGCGGACCCATGTTGGCTGGCGCTCCACATATCAGGCCCCTTTTTCTTACACAAGTTCCTTTGATGGTCCACATTAGAATGCACGAAAAAAACTCCGACTGTCTCCATTTCGCTCCACTTCCCTCGGCCTACTTAGTCGCCAAGGGCACCAGAGAGAAACCAGGAATTATAACTTGTCGAAAATGTTGAAAAGAGAAGCGACCAATTGAAGGAAACTTATATGTAGTCGACGACGACGGCGCAGCAGAAGTTAGTCAGGAGAGACATTAAGTAAACGACTCTCTCTTCCCTCCCGGCAAGCGCTTCTGCTAATGACAGGATGCATAATGACAGGACTTGAAGGATCTTCTTTCCCTTCCCTGTGGGGGGTGTCGAGGAGGGCCTTCATCACTGCACTTAAATGGAATTATTTTCCGTTCTATGATGTTAGATTCAAACACATATCTCGGCTTATGGACTCACATAACACTCGAGAAAAGTGGTATTTAAAGGCATTGTGAAAGGTACTTCTATTTTCGATTTTCCATCTGTCATAAACTGGAGATTTAAAAGCGAGAGAAACTCTGGATATGAGCATAAAAAGGCTGAATTAGGATAATGAGGATGATGAGTTAAGTCTCCCTTGTAGTGTAGTCTTGGCTTGTCTTCATCAGCATGGTAACTAAGACGTTTGATTTCCTAGTCAGGAGATGTACAGGTATTAATTAGTCTGGATAGTACATGGGGAAGCTCACCAGTACCCAAGAAATGAGGAATTCACGAAAGATTGAATCCCAAGAAATTCTGAAATATAGAAACGAAAATATATGAAACTGTGATCCCATAAAACTGTGGACCCATGCAACTATAAATCCTTGAAACAATAAACCCTTTAAATTGTAAACCCATGACAATGTATAGTACAAGGAACGGTTCAGTAGCGTTACAGTATAAAGGATTAAACAAAACAAGTAGTAACTCTGCATATCCATATACCATTACCTCGAGGTACAATTCATAACATAATGGATAGAATTATATAAAAAAATAACTAAAAGATGCAGTAGATAACATATACCATAATAATGAAGAGATAAGAGGGTGGTGGAAGCAATGGTGTGTGTGTGTGTTGAGAGGTGAGAGTGTAGCGTTGAGTCGAGTGGGTATGGGAACTTACTGCTGGTGGGTTCTGATAGGTTGTGTGAGGCGACCGGGTAAACAAAACGAAAGTCTTGGAGCCGTGTTGTGGAAGGAGAACATCACAGTAGAGCACATGTCTCTTACAGTAGTTAGAGTGTATGAATGCTGGTGAATATTGGAAGATTTTATGGCATATTTAATTCCGGCCAAATGCGTCATAGCTTGTAAAAGGGAAAGTGTAATATTAATTTTCCTGATATACCGCGAGCTACAACTATCGTGCGGCTAAAGTCTCAATTTCTCCCATTAGAATGCTCAAAAACAAACTTAATTCTTGGCATTACAACTGAATAACTAAGGAAATGATACCAGAAAAATAACTCTTATAGCTATGGCTAGAACCTCCTACATTACTTCAATATTAAGTAAATCTTTCAAATAATAGGAGTAACTTGACAGTGTTTTGGTTATTTGTCAGATCATTAGATATATTAAAAGTTTTCGCTGCTGTCTTTAAGACTTAATAGATATTGAATGATACTGACACATACTCCATTAACAGACAAATGTAGTCAAATGATTTTAAATGATCGTGTCGAAATTTTCAATACCATTATCATATTTAATGTAATGGTATTAATCACTGCCATGCTTACTTGTCATTGAGGTATCATATGACAGGTTTGAAATACCAGTATAGTGTTGCGAAATAAATGGAAGTGCGACACATTAATGTAGGAACAATTGCAATAAAACAGAAAAATCCATATAATTAGTGCTCTTGGAAAAATAGGTGAGAAGTGGACAAAATTAGAATTATTGGTCCGGTAATAAGTAGCTATTGGACCATTAATAAGTAGTTAATGAATCGGTAATGGGTAGCTAATGGTCCGGTAATAGGAAAATAACGGAGTGGTATGAGGTAAGCTAATGAATCTTTTATAGGTAAGCTAATGGAAGGGTAATAAGTAACTAATAGCCCGGTAATTGGCATGCTATTGGACTGGTAGTATGTAGCTAATAGTTCAGTACTAGGTAACTAATGGACCGGTAATAGGTAGCTAAAGGACCGATAATAGGCAGCTAAGGGACTTGGAACAGGTAAATATAATGAAGAAACACGGATATAAAAGTCTCGAATAAATAACCAGAAAACAGAAACGTGTAAATAAATGGAATAGGAAGATGTAAATAAATGGTTCATGCGTAAAACAATAAATATGGGTAAATGGTTCTGAATGAATAATCCTGACGCTACACACACTATACCGCGCTTAAGTGTAAATAACAGTAATAAATAACTTCTATTACCAGATAACAGCCTTACAACGCATAAATGAAACCACGAGTAAAAATATATCCTGTTGGTCAATGGGTGTTAGTGTGTTAGTAAATGTTCCTTTAAGTGAAAGCCTTTTATAAATGTCTGTGCTGTAAAATGTATTGTGAACAAAAACTCTGTTAGAGTGAACAGAAACTCTATATTAGTGCGAACATTAACTCTGTTCTATTGTGAATAAACTTTATACTATTATGAATAAGATTTCTGTACTAGTTTGACCAAAGGGATCTCACCTACTGCAATGGGATATTCTCATCTCGTGTGAACATCAACCCTCAACCTATTCCAGCAGATGCTCAACACACTTATATAAACAAAGTCTATGAAACAGTGTGAAAAAAGGCCTTACAGTGCACAAAACTCACCTAGAGAAACGGCTGGTCTTACACTAACAAACTACCTGGCATTAAATAAATGGTTCAACAGTGAGAAAAAGGAAAAATTACCCAGGTGACAAATTATCGTACAGAATGCAAATGGTCCTGCAGGAAAGAAACAGCACTAAGTTTGACATATAATCCTTTCGCAAACAAACGGCCTCTCACAATAGACGCCAGATCAACATCGAAGGTTTGCATTGAGGGTGGGTGGACGGAGGAGATGGTGGGTGGGTTGGAGGGGTGAAGGTGGAGGGAGGGGGAAGGAGGGAGGGAGGGGAAGGAGGGAGAGAAGGTGGGAGGGAGGGAGGGGGAGGGAGAGAGGGAGGGAGGGAGGGTGGGGAGATCCACTCATTAAGTCGAACTGATGCAATTATATCGTTAATGACTGGCCGAGGAGCTGCAATTAGTGACATAAATCGCTAATGGGTTGGACTTCAAAAAACCTGCGAGTTACGGACTGGTGCGGTCCTTCAAAGTCCAAATTATGGACTGGTGGGATTCTTCAGCCTCGAATTATGGAATTGTGGCCTAAATATATATGTAAAACGGAGACTTTTCTGTTCCCCATAAGGTGAGGGTTATGGATACACGCCGTTAAATTTCTATACATGTAGTCTAGTCTGTATTTATTTACACATATTTATATGTTATTGTATAAACTGCAGTAATTTCTTAGAAATTCGCGCGCTAACACACACACAATCTAAACCTACTGTACATTTTCCGTTTTTGACTGCTACTTTCTTTCAATAATCTGTTAGTGAAATTGCTCAGTTCAAAACCTAACCTAACCTAACCTAACCTAACCTAAACCAACCAAGACACTATGTCACGTTAACATTACGAGGACTGGTAAATCATATATCGAACTGTCCATAGAGAAACAGGACTATGAAAAGAAGCTTTGATAAGACTGTAGAAATTCTCGCGTCTCCCAGACACACAAAATTTACTATATCAAGTTCTTCTTGTTCTAAACTAATTGCCAATTCTCATCCACTTGGTCTCGATATCTTACATACTCACGTTACAGAGATCACGTGATGTTATGTAGTCAGTGTCCCTCGACATGGAGGCAGGCCGGGGGAGGAGCTCACAGGACACGAGGCCTCACTGCTGGCTCTTGTAGGATTTGTTTATCCTGGCGTGTGGCACCATGGATGCCAGTCCAGGCCGATAAATCCAACCTCACGTCTGGCTCTACCAGTTATCACAGTTACTCCCATCAGTCACAACAGTTACCTCACCAGTCATTGCGGTTAGGATATAACACACGGTAATACTGTAGTAACTCTACTGCTTCTGCTCCCAAACACTCGTAAAGTATTTATTATAGTGATTAGAAAGTTAAGAACACATAAATATAGCTTGAATTATTTTTAAAGTATGATACAAAACTTACTGGACAATTAGGACATTAAAATTGAAGCAGTGGAAGCTTCCAGCTAGTGGATGGATACATTCACTGAAGGGAAGATTTTTTGACGTATAAATCTTTGAGAATCAGATCTCTGGTCTTCACTTTTGAAAGATTACTTCATGGATTTCTTCCCGTTACTGAGGATTACGGAACTTATCTAGTAACGGGAAAGTTTCACCATCATCTCAACGCCTTTATGCCAACCAGTTCTCTCTCTGTCGTTGCTTAAGTGGACTCGTTTAGATGTGTTATCGAATTCCCAGTTAGGGGTAAAAATATAACGTACGGAGCCTCAGGGAATCGTGCTAGTGGCCGTCGGCTCCTCACTCAGATGATATCGTGACAGATGTATTAAGATGGACGCCCCCCCACGCGCTGTCTTCCTTCCCCAGCTCGTGCCAGATATATGCCGCCCCTTATCTATCACTTTATGGGTCTCTTATCTATAGAGGGAGAACTGGGCCGATTTGAATTTCATGGTGGGGGTGGGGGGGGGTTGTCTTTGAGTTAATGGCTGTGTGAAAATTTAAAACACAGTGGTATATTTATGCTTAGGTCGTCCGTCTGTCTGTGTGTAGGACTGTCTCAGTTTATGGGTCTTATCTATAGAGTGAGTTTGGACGGTCGGGATTTTTGCAATGCGAGTGTTTTTGTTTGTTTAATTGATATAAATGCAAAAATGTAAAAAATTAATGTAGTTATGTTAATGCTGTCTTGATGTCTCTCTGTAGCTCTTGTTTGTATTTCATAGCTATAACCAGTAGAGACATTTGGGCTTGCTTTATTTCCATGGGGGATGAAGTAGGAGT
>NW_024737097.1:12921911-13026051 GCF_018991925.1 Homarus americanus
GTTGCTCTCACCCTACACCCTAGTCTTTCCACCCTCCTTTTGGTCCTACTGTTGTCCCCTAAACCTCTACTGTTCTTTAACGAAACATAATGCGCACACACACACACACACACACACACACACACACACACACACACACACACACACACACACACACACACACACACACACACACCTCATTGTCAGTATATTTCCCCATAACGAGGTGCACTCGTACTCATTCTCACTCGGTATTCTCCCTTACTCTCATGAAGTTTCTCTCTCTCCCTCTCTCATTGGACCTCTCTTCCCCTCACACAAACATCCACAACCCCATCTGTTTCCCTGTCTGTTTGTTATCTGCCTGCCTGCCTGTCTGTCTTTGTCTCGTCTCTGTCTGTCTGTTTCTGTCTCTTTTCTGTCTGTATATCTCTCTTTCTCTATCTTTCTCTCTTTCTGCTACATCCCTTTCTCTACCCAATAGCCATTGAACATCTTTATTCCCCATGTAGGATTTCATCTCCCTCCCCCTACCTGCTCAACGCCCCTAGTCATAGACACTCTCATGAAGGACTGCCTTTTCCATCACTCTCCCCGAGCTCTCTCCTTCCCTCTCCCTCCTCAACGTTCCTCATCATTTAGACTACGCCATGAAAGACTGCCATATCCTTCTCTGCCTTCATCCTTTTCCCTCCCGCCCTCCCTCCCTCCCTTTCCTTCCTTTTCGTTTCCGCCCTCCTTCCCTTCCTTTCCCATTTTCTCTCTCTTTTCCTCCCCTCCCCCTTTCCCCCCCTGTCTTCTAACACCCCTCTCTTCTTAGCACCCTGCAGCAGGAGGAAGGAGGTGTTTGGTTCTCTCCTGCAGTAGTCCTCGGGGTGCCGCAGTGTGTGTGGGGCTATTACACCCCGGGGACCCAATCCACCCAATTTAATTTTCTCGCCGATAACTACCAAGTCGACCAGCTCTGTAGGGCGTTGCATCATCGCTCACCCGCAGGTCCCCCAAGCACGTCCTCCAGGGGCGGGTTATTATGGTGGAGGGTGGGGAAGTTGGGTTACTATGGTGGGGGCGGGGAGGAAGGGTTATTATGGTGGGAGCGGGGAGGATGGGTTATTATGGTGGAGAGCGGGGAGGGTGAGTTACTTTGGTGGGACGGGGAAGGTGGGTGGGGAGGGTGAGTTACTATGGTGGAGGATGGGGAGGGTGGGTTACTATGGGGGAGGGTGGGGAGGGAGATCTGGTTTCTTGTCTTTATACACTGAACATTATTATGTTAGCTATATGGAGGCTTAAGAGTCCGAGAGCTTAGGTATTTATTGACACTAAGAATCGTTGACCGGATTTATACCACTCTCTCCGGAAAGTCTGTACATATGTGTCTGTTTCATGCGTCTGTGTGTCTGTTTAACCAACTTTCTCGGTGGAAGGTGAGAAGTGTGTTTTGGGCAGGGAAGGGTGTAAAGAGATATGTTTACTTGCCGTGAAGTCTGTGTGTAGGTGTGTCTTGTCTTACGAGACCCCAGTGAGGGAGGGCTGAGCTCTCTGTTGGTAGTCAGGGTGTGTGTGTGTGTGTGTGTTTGTCAGTGAAGAACTTGTCTACTTACATGCATGGACCTGGCTGCGTGCTGGCTGGTCGGTGTGTGTGTGAGTGTGTGCGTCGCTCTTCAATGACGGGGACTAAGAGGTCGTACTAGTGAAGGATGCAGCTTTGTCTGGGTCTCTATGTTCTTTAGGCACCTTTGCCATAAGTTGTCTGGTCTGTGTTATGTGCATGTTTGTCTATGTCTGTAAGTTTTCTCTAGAGACCCAAATCAGATGGGTCTACACGGAGAGGGGTCTCGTTGTAAGATGGTTGAGTTGTGAACGAAAATCTGTGTGTATTCTTTTTCATCCGTTTCCTGATGATCGGTAAGTCGGTGTCTGTACGTTCTTAGCTGATCTCTCATAATTTTTTAAGGCCAGTCTAGAAGGTTAGGTTGTTTGTTGACTGGTCTTTAATGTGCTAGTACTTGAGTATGTATAACTCTGAATATAAGTTACTGCACGTCTAATTGTATACTACGACCAGAGGGTATACGTCCAGTGGCTGTATATCTACTGGCCTCACAGAGTCACAGTCACCTCAAAAAGTCCGTGTCTTCGGCAATCAGAATGAACAGTTGGAGCGAACCCTGTGAGTGCTCTGGTTCAATTTCGATTTTCAACCCATAGATGGAGCTTCTTACAGCACAAGTTAAACAACGCAGCGCCTAGTATACAGTAGTTGCCGGGAGTGTCGCAGCAGGTGGCGCTGATCACGCCAGGAACTTTATACACAAATCACTAATGTGAGAGCAAGCTTAAATAATAAAAAAAGACATATTATTATGAGACTAATACTGTAGAAAATATTATATCGTTACTATACTCCCTAATCGTGAATGTATAGACTACAGAGAAATGTTACCACTCAGGTTTCCACATTATATAGGGCGACCAGTGGAGAACAACCCAAGTTAGTTAGTGCTGCTCCCTCATCTCAGTGAGCAGCATCCTCAAAAATTTGATCTTAACCCAGATACAAAACCCGAAATATATAGAAATACATTTGCAATATTTTATGGCATGTATAACTTGAAGGCGCGCCATATTAAAAAAAATGTATACAGTAATATAATTCTTAAATTATGTGAGTAGAAATGAAGATAATTAAATATGTAGTAAATACTTAATAATGAATGTTTTTTTATTATTGACAACTCTTGGTTGACGCGCCAAGTGAGGGACGCACTCTAGACATCGATGGGCCGCACGCGGCCACAGGTTGCCCACCAATGATTTTTTGTAAGCTCATTGTTTTGACTTACATATTAATAGTAGTTTTTTTCTGTATCTTACCTGCCATTAATGTTATGTTGTAATGCATCAACATTTTATCACGCTTTACATCGTTATCATTAAGTGAGCAAAACCTGATGACTGTCATATGTGTAAGTTCGTAACTTGGGAACTTGCGTATATGAAAGGTTAACCTAACATTAATCAGGTTAATATTGTATACCTTGTGTCTTTCACACTTTCAGGTGTTAAGGTGTCTCATTATCTGGTGATGTTAAACAACAACGGGACAGTGTATGGGGCTTCACCCCCCACCACCACTACTCGGTCCTCCCACCAGCATCTCACCAGTATTTCCACAAATTGAAATTAGATTTCCTTGATCGGGTTTCCAAATTTCCTTAGATTTCCTAAATACAATATTAAATTAAATTTCTATATAAATTTCCTTTGATGAAAAACTTCCAGCGAAAAGAAACCGGATTATTTATAAAGAGCAAAGGATCAAAATTGTTACAGAGTAATACATATTACATTTAAGGTACAAAACAATGGCTTTAACCTGCCTGTTAACAGGTATAAGGTGTTAACGTCCATCATCCATGTCAGAGAGAGAGAGTATTAAGAAAACACGATGAAAAGTGAAAGTTCGTCTGCGAGAGACAAAATTCACAAGTTTATTATCATTATATGATTACTTACTTGCGTATTTATTCTGTAGTTCTCGCATCATATTTTCATGAAAATTTTTTTCCTAGAGTGGTAGTTTCATTACCATCTGCATTTGTTGTCATTTTACAATGAAGCCGAATCATGTCTTTCGGCAGGTCTGAGTTTGCAACTTGTCGTTTTCTTCCCGTTGGAATACAAGTCTTGTTTTTAACAACCATGTAAACCTTCTTGCTCAAGACCAACTCTGTGATCATTTTTATAATTTTTAATTGAATAATAATTCGTTCAACGACTGGAAGAGTTTTTTGGGGGGGCAACCTCTGGAGATAAGCTTGACGAAAAATCAAAATGTTCAATACTATCAAATCTAGACTGAATTTGTTTTACACTTTCATTGAGAAAATCTCTTCAGTTGGCTTAAAACAATTTACATAACTATGGTCATTTTCTAGATTGGTGAATATGCTCGGCATTGTACTAGTTGCTGCCTCCCCAATGTATGTATATCTTGTTAAGTGGAACAATTTCCGTTATATCTGTCTGCCTGACATATCCAAGTTGCATAAAATCTGAGAACATGGCATTTATAAGGATTGTAATTTCTTTTCGAACCAGTCTATGTCCTGTATAGTACCTGAATATGTAATAATCGCAAGCACAGTTTAGGGTTTGAAGCAGAAAGAACTTGGCCAGATTTATTCTATTTTCTTAACGTTTTAATTGTTTGATTCCATATATTTCGATTAGAAAGTAATATAAACTCAGCCTTATTTCATTCCCAGCTCATAATTTCCTTAGAATTTCCTTACATTTAGCATTTCCTTAAAAATTTCCCTGTGACCACCAAATTTCTTAAAAATAAGGAAATTTCGTTGAAAGTGGAACAGTGAGATTCACACCTACACTGGCATACCTGAGGTTATGCTGATTCCTATCCTGGATTTATTGTATAACTATCAGGCCTTTCCTTTTATGCAGTTGTGTGCACACTATCATGTTATCACACACACACACATACACACCAGTAATCTCGTGAAATCCCTGTAAACTTCAGTAAATTTCATGTAACCACTGATTCAATCAGGGACTTCACGAAATTACTAAAATATTCAGGTATTTCACGAAGCTACTAAAATATTGACATTATTTTACATCATTTTACTGAATGGCTTTAAACAATAGGTTGAGACTATCATATTTACGCCATGTTTCCTAATACACGTAAACATGAAACACCAAGTTGCTGAAATAAGTCTGACTTGTCGTCTCCTCCTAGTAAATTTCCCTACAGGCTGTATAACACATTAGCGCAACACTGAAGTGAATCACGCGAGTATAAGGATAATGCTACATAGTTTGCTTTTACGTTGTTGTTGTGGTGAACTGTGTTGGTAGTCCTGCCTGGTGGACATCTTCGAAAGTATTGATTTGGAAAAAAATAATTTTATTTTGTCACTGGTAACGATATATGAGAATTTAATATACAGTAGTTGTGTTGTATCTCATTATGTATTTATTTGCTTATTCAGTTAATAAATTAAGTTAAACAGAATAAGAACAAAATTCTAAAATTTATTCGCAGTTGACTGACGCTTTGAGACACTGATGACGACAGAGTTTGGAGTGTTGTTTCAGAGGTTCATGACCAGCGGTAATATGTGTTCGTTTCAATGAACTCATTCATATGAAATAATAGTCTTTATAAATGGAAGGGAAAAGTTTTTTTTTATGTGCATAGAATAATTTCAATTGAAAAATAAAAAGTAATTTCATGGATCCTAGATCAGCGACTCAGGTATTTCACAAATTCAAAGAAAGAGATACAATCGATCTCTTCTCACAGTAAGTTATGAGACAGGTTCATTCAATCCAATGAAACTCCGACACCCGTTTTGATATGTTTTATGAACCAGCGTCATGAACTGCAACTGTCGGCCTGGCCAGGTCAGTTTCGCTGCTGCTGTTCCCGTGTTCACGAGTGTCACAGTGGAGTTTTATAAAGCTGGTGAAGAAATATACGATGAAGAGGTAAGTGGTGGTCAACACGGGCTGTATTAGTTGAAGTTAATATGCTAAATATGAGGATGTACAGGACACGGTGAGGGTGGAGTGGCTGTGAGCTGACTCAGTCTGTAATAAAGGCAACTGCTAAAACTATATAGCATTGCTGTATTCCCTTAAACTAAAACCTTTTACCAAAAACTTCACGAAATAACACAAATAACGTTTCACAAGGATTTACTTTGGGGAATACATAGACATATTGCTATATTTAAAAGTAAAATATGCAAATTTGTTGCCAGTTTGTTTACAATATGGCGTCTCGGTCCACCCACTTGCAGTGGAAATATGAGAAATTCGATTCAAACATTATCTTGTTTAGGAATGATACATCAAGTGAGCATTTGAATCATTTTAAGTTTTATGAAAATATAATCCCCAAACTCCGTATGTTTCCTTTGTCAGATGGTGGAGTAAAATAATAAATATTGAAAATTGGTATTTAAAAACAATTGTGAATCAGATACAAGCGATTTAACACATTGGAATAGTTTGGACGGGCACCTTGCATATGGTTTTACTATAGATTTTAGTTAGGCGAGTCAGGTCAGGTTTGGTTGGTTCGTTTGTCGCCATTAATGATTAAATCAGATATGACCACAGATACGACTTCGTTTTCACAAGGAAATTATACAGCCAACTGAAGAAAATACCCCACAGTAGTCGGATTATATTCGGGTCGGATACTACGAGGTTAATATTCGTTTTTATCCCAATAGGTATTTCAGATTTTTTACCATTATTACAACGATTCTTTTTCAGTTAAAAATCCATCTTCCCCGATAGGTACGTGGCAATAGTAGGATAGGTTAAGTTAGGTTAGGAAAGAGTAGTAGGTTAAGTTAGGGTAGGTTAGGTACATTGGCAATAGGAGGTTCGAAGGTTAGTCTCTTTTAGTACGAGGAATTATATTTTCTGGTGTATTTTGGTATATTTTTTTAGTCTATTCTCAACGTCGTTTCGTGTGGAAATTCAGCCATTTTGAGGTGTATTTCGGTTCTTCATAAAAATCTAAAAAAAAAAAAAACCCTGCTCATTTGCGCATGAATCGAATATCAGAATCAATTAAAACACCAAAATACACTAGAAAAATAATATATCATACCAACAGAAAATAAACTATTTAAACCTAATATGATCTAACCTAACCATGTTGAGCCAACATTACGGTCTTGTATTATAATTTTAGTGTTCGAACTGTTACGTTCTTGGGTAAAGTTGTAAGAGGCTCCCACTTAGTAGTAGAAATGTTTCGTGTGAAACTTTGCAGGACAATTTAATAATACATCTCACGGGTTTTTCATATAAACCACCTATTTCCGACTAGTTAAGTATTAAAGACAACTTCTCTCTAACGTCAAGAACATGTAAATTAGTTGTAGAAATTGCAGTATTCTTATTTAGTTTTCCAAAGTTTCTTTTTTAACTATAAAATATGGACTAAAACATATGAGCCAACCTAATCTAACCTCACCTTCCCATGATCGAGCTATATTGTATTATTGCTATAAACATTCGGTCGTTGTTAAAGTTTTGTATATATATATATATATATATATATATATATATATATATATATATATATATATATATATATATATATATATATATATATATATATATATATATATATATATATATATATATATATATATATATATATATATATATATATATATATATATATATATTATATATATATATATATATATATATATATATATATATATATATATATATATATATATATATATAAAATCAACGACCTCACCAGCCAGGACTCGAACCATCGACCTACTGCGTGGGACCAGGGAACGTTACCGACCATGCCACAAGAGCACTAAAAGCAGTTCTAGACTATGTTATATTTCACACAAAGCCTCTTCATCGAGCTGATGGCGCCGTGAACCTCCCATTGGGAACTGCCCGTGCTGCTTATGTGGATGTCAGTAGCATTTTACCGAATCCAGCTGATATGAAACACGAGGTACCATATACAGGTATACTTCATTTTAGTCCATATAAGAAGCGGACTTTGAACATATAATCAACGACAGGGTTTGTGTGAAATATAACATAGTCTAGAACTGCTTTTAGTGCTCTTGTGCCATGGTCGGTAACATTCCCTGGTCCCACAGAGTAGGTCGAGTGTTCGAGTCTTGGCTGGTGAGTCGTTGATTATATGTTCAAAGTCTGCGTGTTATATGGACTAAAAATGAAGTATATATATATATATATATTTCATTAGCCCAATAAAGCATGCGGACTTCTATATATAATCAACACCTCACCCCGCCAGGATTCGAACCCACGATCTTATAATTGTGACCGGGGAACGCTACCTCTGGGCCACTATGACACTAAAAGCAGTCCTAGACTCTGTTATATTTCACACAAAGCCTGTTCAACGAGCTTATGGCGCCGTGAACCTCAAATGGGGACCACCCGTGCCTCTTAGGTGATCAGAGCAACGTTTTACCAAATCCGGCTTCGAAACACGAGGATCCATATATATTTCATTAGCTCAATAAAGCACGCTGACTTCTACATATAATCAACACCTCACCCCGCCTAAGAGGCGCCATAAGCTCGTTGAACAGGCTTTGTGTGAAATATAACAGAGTCTAGGACTGCTTTTAGTGTCCTGGTGGCCCAGAGGTATCGTTCCCCTGTCACAATTATAAGATCGTGGGTTCAAATCCTGGCGGGGTGAGGTGTTGATTATATGTAGAAGTCCGCGTGCTTTATCGGGCTAATGAAATATATATGGATTGTCGTGTTTCGAAGCTGGATTTGGTAAAACGTTGCTCTGATCACCTAAGAGGCAAGGGTGGTCCCCATTTGAGGTTCACCGCGCCATAAGCTCGTTGAACAGGCTTTGTGTGAAATATAACAGAGTCTAGGACTGCTTTTAGTGTCCTGGTGGCCCAGAGGGAGCGTTCCCCGGTCACAATTATATGATCGTCGGTTCGAATCCTGGCGGGGTGAGGTGTTGATTATATATATATATAATTGGCAGTGGACGGATGTGACGGGTTCATGTTAATTATTTATACTTAAAAAAATGGAAAAAAGTAGTAAACTTGCAATTCCTGTGACTAATTTGAAGTTTTTTTCGACCCAGGGGAAAAGTCAGTTAATTTATAGTAGAAGACACATTGAGATATTTTATTTTTGTTGTTGTGGGTAATGATAAGCTCAGACAAAAACAAGACGATTTTCTTCTATGACACCTTTTGGCGGTCTTTACTCATAACCGAGATATAGGGAGGTGAAAATCACAAAATTACTAGAAAAGGCTATTATTGCACTTCTTGACACCAACCAAATACCGTGAACTTTTCTTTGCAAATAATAGTGTAGACATTTTTAAGACACTTTTTTCTATGATAATTCCCCCGTAAACAACCTAGAATCAAGATATTTAATATGTAATATGAGATCTGGGGGGGGGGGCACTGGTGAGGAAGTTAGGTAAGGTTATGTAGGTTTGGTTGGTAGGATGATCTTGTTAGAAATACGTGGTTGATAGCACCAATCAAACCTATCTATCTTTACCTAACTTACTAACAGGGAGCTCCATTCCACCCCGATATAATAAATATCGTGGTTCTGGGTTGTTTGTGAAGGAAATGTCTTAGAAGAAAAATGTCTTAGAATTGTCTAAAATATTGTTTGCAAAGAAAAAATCACGAAATTCGGTCGGTGGCAAGAAATGTAATTATAGTTTAGTTTATCTAGTAGTTTTCCGAATTTTTACTGAAGATATCTTGGTTATAGGTGAAATGCGAGAAGAGTGTCATAGAAGAAAATCATCTTGTCACTGTCGGAACCCATTATTAAATAAAACAAAAACCCGTTATTTCTCGCCACCGCTTAGATTTTTTTCGCTATTTTTATTTTTTATTTTTTCAACTCTCGATATCTCGGATATGAATTACAACCGCCAAATGTGTCATAGATGAAAATCGTCTTGTTTTTGTCTGAAATTATAATAAACAAAAAAAATCAAATATCTCCTCTACTATAAATTTATCAAGTTGTCTTCGACAGATACAATATAGTGACTAGTCCGATAATTGGTATTTTACATGCAAACTCATGGTTAATATCACATATTAAAACCTCATAGCCTAGAATGATAACTGAGACCTGAGAGTGGGCAGGACTAAGAGGAGTAATAAGGGGTAAAAGAACGTAAGGGTATTTGGCAGCACTTGTTTAGAGAAAATGCTGTAGAAAAATACTCCTAATTAAACAGATAAGAATTGGAACACCAGAAAATTTTCAGTGTAGATTTGGCAGCAAATTATTCTTTGGGGCTCTCACCATTATGATTTCTTGTACTTTGCTCTGTCAAGTTATACTGAGGAGCTGTACTGAGTGTTCTTGAGGGATGGAAGTATCCACCGTCTCTTGTGTTACTGTTTATAGAATTTTGGTTTAAATATCAATAAAGCTGTATATAATTAGAACAATGAAATCAGAACAGTGGCCTCATTCATTACTGTTGTTTCAGGCAAGTTGGTCCGTGGACCCAAAGACATAACGGGTGACGCCAACGCTTCCTCTACCACCAGGGCAAGGTAAGCACTACAAATGCTACTCTTATCATGACATGGTGGACAAGTACAGTATCTTTATTAAGTTTTGGAGTAATCCTGGAGCAGATGGCTAACACCAGAACACGTTCAATTTAATGCCTTTTTCCACCGATGTTCTTTGAACGATAGTAAGCAATAAAAACGATATGAAAATACACATAACCTAATAGAACCTGACCTAATCAACCAAAGAACCCAACCTAACTTCCTAGCCAGAGGGCTTTGCCCCCAGGATCCCCACTGGACCCTCCCTGACATATTAAACAGAAAGTACTTGGTTTGATATCAGGTACTTTATTGAAGTCTCATGGTATAATTTTAAGCGTTTATGTGGACGTGAACAGATGACAATATGCAGCAACAACAGCAGATTTTTCGGAGGAAATTTACAGCAAATAATTAAAATCGTTGCGTACAAAGCATGTAGAGACATAATGTAAGTGTCATATGATTAGTTTTTCACTGTTTCATCCCATAATTTGCATCAACCTTCATACCCTGCCCGCTATGGGTCATTTATAATTGTAGATAGAGAAAAAACGTTATATATATATATATATATATATATATATATATATATATATATATATATATATATATATATATATATATATATATATATATATATGGAAAACGTGAACGAAATAAAGAAAACTATTGGTATTAACCATGTGCTCCTGTATTACCATTTATGGTGTTAACTAAAACATTGTTGGTATCATGGTAGTTCCTATTAGATGTAGTGTACAATTGATGGTAAAAGTTAAGGACAGGGTTTCATCATTATTATTATTATTATTATATATATATATATATATATATATATATATATATATATATATATATATATATATATATATATATATATATATATATATATATATATATATATATATATATATATATATATATATATATATATATATATATATATACATATACAATCAACACCTCAACCCGCCAGGATTCGAACCCACGGCCCACGAGCCCATGACTGTGACCGAGGAACGCTAACCGCTGGACCACCAGGATACTAAAAGCAGTCCTAGACTGTTATATTTCACACAAAGCCTGTTCAACGAGCTTATGGTCAGAGTAACGTTTTACCAAATCCGGCTTCGAAACACGAGGATTCGCGTGTTTATTGGGCGAATGAAATATATATGGATCCTCGTGTTTCGAAGTCGGATTTGGTAAAACGTTACTCTGACCACCTACGTGATATGGGTAGTCCCCATTAGAGGTTCACGGCGCCATAAGCTCGTTGAACAGGCTTTGTGTGAAATATAACAGTCTAGGACTGCTTTTAGTATCCTGGTGGTCCAGCGGTTAGTGTTCCTCGGTCACAGTCGTGGGCCGTGGGTTCGAATCCTGGCGGGTTGAGGTGTTGATTGTATGTAGAAGTCCGCGTGTTTATTGGCTAATGAAATATATATATATATATATATATATATATATATATATATATATATATATATATATATATATATATATAATTTTTTTTTTTTTCTTTTTTTTTGGGGGGGGGGGATTCAATTATTTTCTGGTGCATTTGATGTAATGCATAGATGCTTATGTAATGGGAATGAAAAAATGTAGGGAAATTAAATATTTCCAGTTTTCCTTAAGAATTTTACGAGCTTTTCATAAAAACTTCCTCAGGAGGACTGAAGGTTTAAACCGCTAATGATGACAGATAACTCAAACCAACATATTATATAGTGATTTGGTTAGGTTTGGTTGGTTCCTGTTATCAATCGTCGTAACCCCACAAGCTGTTGTTATTTTGCAAGAACACTTTTAAAAGTATTAATGTAGTTTCATTGTCATTATCTAATCTTCTCGCTTAATAAGCATTTTTACTTTAAAACTAACACATCCTTGAGATCCTTCCTATATACAGTATAAAACGGTGTAAGTGGGGACTTTCTCCTTAATCTTTACGAGAAATGTAATAGGAGTAAAGCGGGAAAGAAGGGTAATATGATTGATTGATTTTTTTTCTCCAGGTAAATGAAAGTTAACAGCTCCTCGAGGGATCGTAACACACTACATCACTTGAGGTATGTTCAAAACAGTTTTATATATCAGCTATCATTGTTTTTGTACTTTCTCGGGGTCTTGCGTCCTCACTAACGGAGTAAGTCACCGTTACCTACTGTATTGAAGATCGGGATCATGTTTGTTATATGAAGTCACTCGGGAAATTTTCTTGATGCAGTGATTTTCTAGATAGTGGATTGCGTATACCGGATATTCATTAACTCGATCAACTTCAGGAACTTTGAATTCCCTTACGCCACTATTACAGTTCCTCTTGGAACTAATATATTTTCTATATTTCTTGTGATTACCAAATATTGGGCCCAAATTAAATCAAAATATGTAAAAGTTATTGTTTATGGGACTTTTCGCGATATAGGATTGAATCTGGATCCAATCAGATCTTGGAGATTCTTCCAAGACCGAGGAGGGCATCTGGTTCGTCCTTTAAGACATCCCTCCTGCTGCTTGTTATGCTCTTCTTCTCTCGTGCGCAGTTAATTATTTGAAGGAAAAGCAATATTCTTACTTAAATGTCTTGTTTTCTGTTTCAAATGAAATATTTTGTGGTAAAATATGGTGCTCCCTGGCAGGACCGAATTGTTCCCCAACGTTGTCTTGCTCACCTTCGGCTCTTCAGTTTTGATTGCCACATCCAAATTATTGTAGTTCAATTCTGGCAGGTTCTTGAGGTAAACACATCTTGTCCTGTTCTGGTTTAATTTAAAATACACCCTATATGTACTGATAAGATCTGAGAGAATATTATGTGAATCATCTCCATAGAAAAACTGTGAGTAACACTGGGATGATGCTGCCCTTAGTTAAGTGGTACACTTCCCTTAGTTAAGTGGTACACTTCCCTTAGTTAAGTGGTACACTTCCCTTGGTTAAGTGGTACACATCCCTTGGTTAAGAGGTACACTTCCCTTAGTTAAGTGGTACACTTCCCTTAGTTAAGTGGTACACTTCCCTTATTTAAGTGGTACACTTCTCTTAGTTAAGTGGTACACTTCCTGGTTCAGTAATTATTCTGAGCGAACTGTCGTCTGTCTGACGCCCGGATTGCTGTAGCTGGTAGTCAGCAGTAAGCAATCGGTTTGTATACAGTTTGTACACATTGACCTCATTATGTTTTGACCCTTCGAGGAAGTTGCTAAGTCGGGGCCTCACTTGTGGTGCTAAATAATGTGACCTTGGCTTGACCCGTTGTTGTGATTAATAAGCTGACCCTGGCTCACCCTTTGAAGAAGTAATGAGACAAGCAGCTCATGACCATCCTGTTATGTCTAGGAATACTCGTATATCATATATTTGTGTATCTTGTGGTGCAATCTTATAAAATACTAGGGTGCTATTACACTACTCGGCCACCACTAACGGAGTGCTCATGGTTTGAATCCTCGGTGTACCAAACCTTGTTACAATAAACTGTGCTTTAGCTAAGCATTGATTGTTTCACATGCTTTTTCAATGCCTTTTGGAGAATTTCTTGGAAACTATTGCGTTCCTATTGGACATTTTTCTGTAGCATATGAACATAACAGTCAAAGAAATGACAAAGATGATGGTAGGTACTATGAAACCAGGTTGGATTATTCCGGATAAAGAGAAAAGTAAAGAATCTTGTAATGGAGAAAACTTAGTTTCATTAATGTAGGAAAGAAGCTTTAGTTTACCAGAGATAGTATATAAGGTACAGAAGTTGATATTCAACAAATGTGGGATAGGTACCAATTTAGAAGTAATATTTGACACAAATGCAGTGGATGGTGAGTAAGCGGAGTTCACAATCGTCTGGTGCTGGAGGATAACTTTCTACTAGCGTTTGTTTACCCTCATTTTGGCCAATGAGTACGACACTGGTCTGCTTTGGAAAGTAAAAATATTATACCTTATTTACATGTGCGTGAAACACTAATCTGTGAGGTATTGGAGTGTATTCACATTGTTACAGAGCTGTAGAAGCATTAGTTCGGATTATGGCTAGTTCACAGGCAGCTTCTGCAGCATGTGTGAAAGAAAAGACGTAAGCGGGACAGACTTACAAATGTAAGTTGACTTACAATGATCCATTATCTCATGCTTAGTCACCGCAACAAATGAAAAGACCAGAGGATCATCATTTGCCTTCAGTGGAAAAGGTTCCAAGTGCCATACATTATTTTTGTCTGGTTTTAGTGGAATGTGTATTAGTATTTCCTTATACATTAAGGATGCTTCTAAAAAGGGGTAATAGAATTCCACCTTATGCTCCTGAAAGATGGGAGTTAGATAATACTCAGTCACAGCAATGTATAAAGCTGCAATAAGTTGGTCTATTGGTAAAAACTTTGCGTCTACACTACCCAAACCAACATTCACTAAGTCAGCTATAAGCATATTATTTATTACTGTAAGAGGTTCAATAGAGGTTTTGGCTGCGTGCAAATATTCTGTAAAGTATGCTAGCTATTCTAATGTAGGCACTGGCCATGGACAGTGCGTGTTAGTTCATTAGTCTCGTCAACAATAGCATTCACCTCAGATTTCAGAGACTGTATTGCACTGTAAGATTGTGCAATGGCCATATACTGTTTCATGGCCACTTGTGAAACTGCACTCATACATTTCCCTAGTTTTCAATATATTCCGCTGTGGCCATCCCAAACAGCTTGTTACTTATAAGGCACATATAACTGAAACGTTGTATCTTGTCCTTGGAGTGCATGATGTTCTTAAGAAGACTCTTACGTTTTGTAGGGAAATGGTTTGTTGAAGGGCTGTAGACATGTTCGGTTATTTTCCGAGATCATGCAGGGTGAGCATAGCTGCTCCAATGTGAACAGCTGTTAATATCAGGTGCACAGGAATGCGCAGTAAATCATGGAGCTGGTACTTGATCGTTACGACATCTACCATAAGTACTTTGCCCATTGGGGCAACTAAAGCTTCCGGCTTGATGACATCTACTGGGGATGCAGCTGCTGCCACCACACTCCATGCCAACAGAAGTAGTGGTATCCAAGCCATGCCTGAAAGGTGCGAAGATAATTAATGTTTCTTGTTTGCTGATCGTAAAGGTTTTGTTCAGCAACAGCAGTCGTAGTAGAAGTAGGATCTAATTGACCGACATTGGGGGGCTTCTACTAAGTCTCTGCTGATTTTCTTCATTTTATCTACAAGTACTATAACTGTGACGATTGTTGTTGGTTCAAAATTTTTTAATTTATTCCCATGTTCCTCCACTTTTATCAAGTTAATTTAGGAGAAATTTTGATGTGCGTTTAGGTGCTCGAGTCATTACAGTACCACACCACATATTCATTAGCATTTTTATGTTGTTTGTCAAACATTTTAACTCGTAAGACTGCTAAATGTTTTCATACCTTTCCATGGATGCTTGATAAAACCTTGATTTTCTTCTTGGCGTAGTCATTCATGTTGTACACAGGTTTTTGGGTTCCTGTTAGTTGATCTGATCATAAGGCAACCGTTTGTCTTCATCAATTATTAGGTAATTTTGGCGATTTGCCTGTAAAGCTATTGAGAGATCCATTGATGGATGCTGCTACTTGTGGATTGACCACATGTCGGAGAACCTGTAGCATATTACGATTTGTACGTTCGACCAATCCATTTTAGGATGGATGGTAGGCGGTTGTGAAGGTTTGCGTGATGTCGTATTGTTGACAAACTGGTGCTAAGAGTTGATTCCCAAATTCTGCTCCGTTATCACCTTGGGCGTTGAGAAAGGGCAAATGGGATGAGTAACTAATGCTTATTCTGCAATGGTGCTAGTACTGCGAATATGAAGAAATGTTCAACACGCACAAGTATGTAGGTAAACTCTTGGTGGCTTTTTGGTAGTTGTAATAAGTCGATCGCGACTGTATCCCATAGGCGTTCAGGCGTCGGGTATTCTAGTATTGGAGCGGGAACCATCGTTGGTCCCTTGTATTGTACACAAGATAAACACTTAGCAATGTGTTTCTCGATGTCGGTCCTGTAGTTCTTCCGCCCTTAACTGTGGTAAGGTGAACGTGGGTAGTGGCGTGACAGGAGCAATGACTACCTTATCATAAACAAGGAAATTACCCAAACAACATGCCTTTCTTAAGTTATAGGTACCCCGATTCTATAGAGAACAAGGACATCGGTGAGGCTACCTGACCTGACTGTGCTTAAGGTAGACTCAAGTGACAAGCCTTTCACTCGTGCACTTTCACTCAGACCACAACATCTGTTTCTTCACTCACATTTGGAACATACTGTGATTGTACTTAGTTCCTGGCTATGTAACTGTTGTACACCAGTCAACACAGCAGGTGATCAAATCCAGTTCTTGCCGCTCTCATCCCGAATGTTATTTGAACTACGGGGTGGAGTTTCAGGGAGTGACTCTTTAACTAATGGCTTCTGAGTGATAGAATTCCCCGCGCCTGTCGAGGCAGTTATTGCATGATCACCCGAGGAAAGCAATGGATATGAAGTTTGCATTGCACAAAAAGTATTACAATTATGCGTAACGGTCTGTTTTCTTGGATGAACGTTAATTTTATTTAGCTTTAGTGTGTAACGACTAAGTAACCCATCTACTGGCAAGGAGAATGCCAGTATTATGTAGAAATCCACCAGAAAAGCTTTATTGAACCCAGAAAGACGGATTGGCAGTGTTGTCACCCCCGCTATATCTAAGTGAATTCCTGCCACACCGGACAGAGGATTGTCTGTAGGTCATACTGGCCACTTATTAGTAAGAGACCGCCGCTTTAATTCGTTGAACGACGCTAATGAAATAAAATTTGCACAGGCTCCCATATCAAAGCCTAGGGATAACTACCTATTACCTATCCTCGCTGGTACAACCAACACCACCTTGTTTAACGCAGCAATTAATTAACGCGCCCATCTTCCCCGAAGGTTGTTGACGTAACTCTCGTCATTCTGGGTATTCCTTTCGTTGTCGCTGTATGGCTTTGTAGCTCTCCGTATTATGGGTATGGGATTCATGCAGTACACACCATTTAGTTTGAGTGCCCTTTGTGTTTGGAGGCATTTTAGTCACTTGTCTTGGGGGCTGACCTGGAGTAGTGTATTGGCTTTTTAGTAAAATTGTCTTGATTTTTAAAGTCCTGACAGGGTCCTTTCCTTTGTTCTTACCGTAGACCAGACGAAAAACTTTATTTTTGTCTTCTGAACCCACAATTATCAGAGATATGTCCATTTCATTTGCAAATTTTGCAGAAGGGTGCCTTTTTGGGTTTTGTTCCTATGTAATTTTTATGCTGGTCCTTGGAGCGTGCTACTGGTGCTACTGGCAAAGCCCTAGTAGTAGTTTCCACCACTTGAGAAATTTCCTTCGTGTAGTTCATAAGATTAGTCGTGGGTTTATATTCTTAATTTCTGGCTGCCTTGCGTTCAACCATGATAAATTGTTGGAACTCAAATATATTAAAGAAATTGGCCATAATTATTTTCCCTTGGTTTGAGATCCCATCACTGTGTGTCCAGCAATAGCTTGTGCTTATTGTGCGTCGTGAACAAAAACACTGGTACTTGTACACTCTGACATCTTGAAGATCCTAGCGAGCACACCTCCTTTTGTAACTGACACGAAAAAGGATATAGAATTATCCGTAAACATTTGATAGTCAATGTTTTCATCACCAAAGGCTATATTAAAACCTCCTTGCGTGTAGCAGGCCGCATGTTGCCCGTTAACGAGGGATGAGGTATCCAAAACTTGGTGGAATTTGAAGAGTATAATCGGTTGACTTTACCTTCAAAGCAACAATGAAAACTTTACCCCACTGCACCGCCATCCCTTCAATTACCAAGCTCCCCCCACCCCCTCGCTCCCAGAGATCCCTCCCCCCCTTTTCCTACTTCGTCTTGCGCCATATGTGGGTAAACTTAGCGAATGCTTCGGACTGGCAACTCAACAAGTCTCGTGGTTCAAGGAGAGATCAATGCTGTTCTGCTAATTTGTCGAGCATGTACACACTAACACGCATGCGTTGATACCGCATTAGCCATATCTCGCGGCCAGGTGAACCAGGCGGAACTGTTGCAGAGTGTATATCTACCGGTCCTTCAGACCTACGGGATTTATTTAAATAGACTGCGGCGTCGAAATGGAAAATATGATATATTTCTGTTAAACCAGTTTCTACTCATTTTCTATAATGATTTGTAGGAGAAAAAGTAACTATAAGCTTATTTCTGCGAAAATTTTATTCAAGGTTGTTAGAAAGGTTATATATGTTTACGTCTCAGTAACCTATGCTTACTGTTAAACATGATTTTGATGATAGGGCGACATGTCCTAATGTATAGTTTCGTGACCAGACGTAGTAAAATGTACAAATGTGGGTTTAAAATATTCATTAATACTCTAACTTACTAATTTGCAACAACCATTTCAAAGGACGGCGTCAGGGATCCAAGGTGAAGAGACCCGTTATCAGCCGTGGAAGTGTGGACTAAGAACTCGTATGCTGATGCTCTGTATATGCCGTCCAAGTTGGCTATTTGATATATGAACTTAGAAAAACGGAAAATGACGAACAAGAGGAAAATTGTATATCTAATATAACAGTTGTAACAATAATAGCAGGTCAGATTGATTTTTGTAGGTTTGATTATATTCAACGAACCTAGATATTAACTCCAGCTGTTCACCTTCCTAGTCTTCTGGACGAGCACCTGGGGGTTGTTGTGTTTTCATACGTAGGTCTTCAGTTCTTCCTTTCTTTTAAAAATTCCATGCTAGTTTTCTTCATCGTGTTTTTCCTAGCGGCTGTGATGCTGGAGGGAGTGTAGGGTGTGGAGAGCCTTCTGCTGTCTATCATGTCCGAGTCTGTCTAGAGCAGTTACTGATAATTTCTCTCTTTGGTTAAACCTATCAAACTTGATATTAAAATCAATAGAAAATTGAAATGAATATTCTAAGTTAGACTTGGTGGGAGCTCAGAAGTCAAGAAGTTTGTTAAATGTGGAGCTTCTCCAGATTACTTATACACGCTATCTACCACAGACTCTAGAGAGAAGCAACTCTCCAAAACTCTCATCTTGTAATGGGGAGGGGGGGGGGGCATGGAGCCATGGTCGATCTTGTTATAGTAGGTACAGTGGCATTGATGATGACGATTCAGAGGTGTTTGGCTGGAGTCATGGCATCATCCACTCGGGGGAGGGGGGTGTGTGACTGGGGTCATAGCATCATCCACTCGAAGGTGTGTGGCTGGGGTTATGGCATCATCCACTGTTCTCCTACACATTTGTAACTCCTCCTTCACTAGTGGTGTCTTTCCGGATAAACTGAAAATTGCTAAAGTTCACCCAGCATATACAAAATCTGGGGACAAAGGTCTCTTCAAGAATTACCGCCCCATATCAGTCCTCTCAACCTTGAGTAAGATACTGGAAAAGCTAGCATATAGTAGACTAAATTCTTTCTGCAATGCCAATAACATCTTTACAGACTCCCAGTTTGGATTTCGAGCTAGAAGGTCGACTGAGAGTGCTCTGCTATCCTTTACTAATGACATCTTAAATTCCTTTGATGACATTCAGTTCACAGTCGGTATATTCTTGGACCTCTCTAAAGCCTTCGATACTGTCGACCAAACCATCCTCCTTTCAAAACTTGAACATTACGGCGTTAGGGGCCTGTCCCACAATTGGTTTACCTCGTATCTGTCCAACAGGTTGCAGTATGTCTACTATAATAATCACCAATCTGACTCCTCGCCAATCTTGTATGGCGTCCCCCAAGGTTCCATTCTCGGTCCAGTACTGTTTTTGTTGTACGTAAGCGACATAGTCCACGCCAGCACATTCATAAAATACAACTTATTTTCATATGATAGTAATCTCTATGCCAGTAACTCAGACCTCCATTCCTTGATGAGAACTATGAACACTAAATTGACTAAAGTCAAGACCTGGGTAATACGTAATAAACTGACCTTAAACCTTGAGAAAACCCACTACACGATCTTTCACAGAAGGAAAAACTTACCCCCAGACTTGGACCCCTTGTACCTTGGTAATAGAGTCCTCAAACGCAAACAAAATACTAAATTCCACGGAGTTATTGTTGATGAGAAACTTAACTGGAGAAACCACATACAAGCCATTCACAGTAAAGTCAATAAACAGTGCGGTATCATGTATCACACTCGACAGTCACTCACTCTCACAGCAATGAAAGAAATCTATGATGATCTTCGTTTACCAACACCTGATACACTGTCACACACTATGGGGCGCCTCTGGCTCTTCAAAAACACAATAACCTACTTGAAAAACAAAACAGATCACAAAAACGAAAAATTTGCTATATTGAAAATTTTTAAATTCGAAGATATTAACACCTACTGCTGTGCCCTCTTTGCTTACAAAACTCTCAATCATTTTCTTGACAATAATTATTTCCAATTCCGGAATAATCAGAGATACAACTTAAGGCACCCAGAGCTACTAAGACCAGCCCCAATGCGCTCCTCTCAGTCCCAGACCTTCATAAAATATCATGGTGTGAAGGTGTGGAACAACTTACCCCCACACATCCGAGCAAAGACTACGCTCCCTTCCTTTAAATCATCTCTTAAAAAATATCTATTGTCTAAGTATTAATATTTCTTGTAACACCTACTATATTTTCAGTACCTGCTTTTATTGTACCATCAAAACCGTTTTATCAGAAATTATCATGTAAATAGATAAGTAATTACCATTTCAATAAACATAATTGCCAACTAGACATAATCCTGACAGTTCTGTCCTCTTGTTAAACCTTATTACTGTACAACCCATGTTGTAATGCTCCCTCATTATACTTGTTTTTTTTCTTCAAATCCACTGTAATTTATGTGTATATATATATATATATATATATATATATATATATATATATATATATATATATATATATATATATATATATATATATATATATATATATATATATATATATATATATATATATATATATATATATATATATATATATATATATATATATATATATATAATAATAATAATAATAAATAAAAAAAAAAATAAATATTGAAGTATTAACCGTGGTACCCTTATGAGATGTTCTTATTGACACCATGCTATTGTACTATTCCAGATGATACTAAATGTTACATAATACTTCCTTGAGATAAATGTATAGTATATATTAGGTGCCTAAAAGAGAGCTCAGGTTCTCAACTGGCTCAGCCATGTTAATATTGTTCTTATTATCCACTCTGTATCTGTGTTTTTCTGGCTAAATAAACTGTTTCAATTTAATTCGATTTAAGGGATGTGTTGCTGGGGTCCTGGTATCATCCACTCGGGGGTGTGTGGTTGGGGTCATGGCATCATCCATTCGAGGTGTGTGACTGGGGTCATTTTATCATCCACTCGGGATGGGTGGCTGGGGTCCTGGTATCATCCACTCGAGGGTGGGTAGCGGGGTCATGGTATCATCCAGTCGAGGGTGTGTGGCTGGGGTCAGTGTCGGGCAAGATATTATTCAGATGAACAAATGGAAAGCCGTATTTTTTTACACACACACACACACACACACACACACACACACACTATTACTACTACTACTACTACTGTGCTGTCACTCGGAATCTAGTAAGACGATCATCCAGCTATGATACAATGATATGAGTTATTAAGGATGTCACCTTCATTGGTGAGCTCTAAGGTGACTAGGGAAGCCGATACTGGACTGGCAGGGCCGTCCACAAATGTGCACGTGTGGAGGGCTACATCTATTGCGAATGGGGGGAGAGGGGGGGGTGTGGAAGCGTCTTTCCGGCGTTGGCGCTTGTCTGTCTCGGTGTGTAGTAGGGCTAACTCGAAAGTTTCGACACCTTCTCGTGTGGTGATCCTCCAAGCGTCACGGTGTGAAGTGATCGTCTCCCAGGTGAGGAGGTCGATTTGGCACTTTTTCAGGTTATTCTTAGGACTATCCTTATACCTTTTCCGTTGTCCACCAGTGTTGCGTTTACCGTTCGTTAGTTGACTGTTTCGTAGCTGCTTTGGCAGTCTACTGTCGTCCATGCGGATAACATGAGCAGTCCAAAGCAGTTGTTCATGGATAATGGTAGCCTCAATGCCCCTACATTTGGTTGTCAACGAGAATACTGCCATTTGTTCGCCTGTCTTTCCAGAGAACTCGGAGAATGGAATGTAGACTACATCGGGGAAAGCTTTCAAGTGTCTTGCAGATCCTCCTGCATGTGACCCAAGTCTTGCTGCCATACAGCAGGGTGGGCAGGACCACTGCTCGGTATACGTGCAACTTGGTAGATAACTTCGGATCCCTACAGCTGAAGACATGGGTGCGGAGTCTGCCAAAGTCTTGAGCTGCACGTCTTACTTACATCATCTCAAGGCCGAAGTGTGCATACGCATCTGTGTAGATGTTCATGATCTCCTGTAGGTCGCGTTCAGTGTGAGCAACGAGGGTGAGGTCGTCTGCATACTGAAGTTTAGTAATCAAAGTGGCCGACACCTTTGTTCCTGCCTAGAGTCGTCTTATGTTGAAAATATCCTGGATATCCACCCTAAAGGTAAATTGGTACTTGCACGAATAAGGAAGGCAGCCAAGAAAATAGAAAAAAGAGTTGGTGCCAGTACACATCCTTGTTTAACCCCCCGTTGGATGGGGAAGACCTCAGACTGGGTGACATTGTGCAGGTAACCGCCGTTCATGCCATCGTGGAGTTGCCTCAAAATGGCGATGAATTTTGGTGGGCAGCCAAAACGGTTGAGGGTCCGCCAGAGGGCTTCCCTTTTGACCGAGTCGATGGCCTAGGTAAGGTCGATAAAGGTCATGAACAGGTCACGACGCTGCTCTCTGCACTTCTCCTGTATCTGGCGGGCAGCAAAGATCATGTCAGTGGTGCCACGTGATGGTCTAAAGCCACATTGAGATTCTGCGAGGAAGTTTTCCGCCTCAGTAAGAAGATTGTTCAGGAGGACTCGGGCGATAATCTTGCCAGCAACGGACAGCAGCGAGATCCCGCGGTGGTTGCCACAGTCTGGCCGGTCTTCCTTGTTCTTATAAATATTGACGATGGAGGCGTCTTTAAGGGCTTGGGGTATTTCCTCCTTTTCCCACATATTCTCCAGGAGAGAGTTAAGACGGCTGATAAGCAGAGGTCCTCATGCTTTATACACAGTTCAGCTGGGATTCCATCAGGCCCTGAATCTTTGTTATTTTTCATCTGTTTGATAGCAGTAGCTACCTTATCCAGGGATGGAGGATAGCTGAGGTGGGTCAACTCTGGATGCTGAGGGACCTGCTGGGTAGTATGGGCATCCACATCGGTGTTTCGGTTGACCAGCGAATGGTAGTGCTCTTTTCAGCGGTGAAGGAGGCCTTCTTCATCTTAATTAGGGAATTACCGTCGGATGAGCAGAGGGGGGCTGCGCCATCAGTGATTAGCTCATAAAATGTTTTAGTGGAATTGAAAAATTCACGCGCGCGCGCACACACACACGCACAGATGGTGAAACCAGTATTTTCGTGATACCTTTGTAAATATCAGTAGGTCCATGTAATATCTGTATTACACGACCTTATTGAATGACTTTAAGCAATTTCTAGATTTGCGATTGAAAAAAAAAATGAGTTTCTACTTTTTATATATCAAAACATCCCCTGTGATCACATCAAATAAAAAGTATAAAAAAAAATACACTGCTTTATATGTTTAAACATCCCCTGAACAGAGTTTCTAAGAATTTATTGTTGTAGTTTTAAAGCACCCATTCTGATCAGGTTAATTGTACTAAGTTTCATATATCACCTTTCATGCATCTATATTCTATCCTGATAAACATCCTTAATTTTTTATTTCATTTTTATTTTTCTAACTATAAATAAAGTTGATGAGCTGGGCAATTTGTATAAAAAAAATTATATAAGAATGACATGTGTAAAAGCACTTTCATTGCTCATTCACATGAAATCAACTGAAATAATTACAACAAGCTTGTAAGTAAATTTGAGTAAAACAAAAATTGCCCTAAAAGGTGACAACATCAGGATGAAGGACACATGGAGAATTCTTAATGGTGCAACGAAGTTTAGTTTAACAAATTTATTGACAAAGCTTGGAGTACAGTTTGCCTATTCTGAGTAATTCAGTCAGGTCTTGACACTGAGGGTGGTATCACTTCTCACTGCCACGCAGGACAGAGGTCCATACACAAAGAAATACATCATATTCATTAACAGTATATATAGGTCAGATTCATGTGGGTAATGTCACTGTTCACTACCATGCAGGACAGTGGTTCGTACACAAAGAAATACATCATATTAACTAGCAGAATATATAGCTGAGAGTCATGTGGGTGATGTCACTGTTCACTGCCATGCAAGCCAGTGGTTCATATGCATTGGACGTCATATTCTAATTGATGATTAATCAGTGTGGGCTAGCAAATTTGGGATAAAAAAGCAAGAATGTCCTCAAGCACCCCCGATTCAATGTAATACTTACAAAGTTCATGATACAATAAGCCAGGTGGCCTGAAGTCTTTGACAGTGTCACATTCAATAACATAGTGTTCAAGTGTATGCTTTAAAGGTTTATCACAAAGTTTACATGCCGAGTGTTCCAGTATGGGTACAGCGTTACTAACTTGCCAGATGTGTCTGTATCCTAGCTTAATTCTGGCCACGACTACATCACATTGTCTGGTTCTGTCCTTATGCTGGCCATACCGGTACCTCTCGTCACAAAATTTGTCTTATTTACTAATGCTATAACTGTCAGGTCTCTCAGCATTTCTCAGTTCTTCTAGATCAGAGTTCATGATTCTGACTTGAATGTTTTTAAGTACATCATTGGACAGGCCAAGGTCACGGTCAACATTTTCTTTCTTACATACCTCATTGGCCAGTTTATCAGCACGGTCATGATACCTAATTCCAACATGGGACGGAATCCACACAAATTCGATACTTGAGTTGTTCTCATTGGCAGTTATTACATTTCTTTTAATAACACATACAACTTTGGACATAGAACCTGACGGGCTGTTCATTGATTTCAAAGCACTTTGAGAGTCACAGAATATCACCCCACCTCCACTTTCTTTAAGGTAGTCTGTGGCTAAGTAGTTTCCAGTTCAGTTTGTGTTGTGCTGGCCCAGTTGTTCAGCCTTTGCTTGTTTGACACTATCATCTCATTTTCTTTATATATTACAATTGCACAGCCTGTTCTACCTGTGTTTGTGTGCACAGAACTATCAGTAAAAGCATAACATTCACTTGATTTAATACTTTCTATGTGTCTGTTAATAGTTTCTAGTGTGACACATCTCATTACATCGGTGTTTAACATTTGCTTACTACCGACAGGAGTGTAATTAATAGGAACTGATATACCCAGCCAAGGAGGAATGGCATTAATGGGTACGTCTGGGTGATTGCGACATTCATTTTCAAAAGATCTGCAACACTTTTATGAAGCCACGCCCCAAAGCGAGTCTTTTGTGGAACGTTAGCGAGACAATCGGGATTACTTAGATAGAACATCAACTCAGTTTGAGATGTAGTTTGGGGACCATTGTTCTTCAAAACTTTGACACAAAACATGGTATTAAGTAGAGCTATCCTCTCAGATAGGGAGGGCAGCCCGAGCTCTTTCCTCATGTTTACAATTCTGGTTGATTTGGGGCATCCTAGAATGATGCACATGGCTTCATTTAACACTACCTCAAGGCTGTTGAGTTGTTTAGGCGGAATAATCACAAGATGGAGAGCATGATAGTCAACTACAGAACGAATGAAGTGAAGATGGAAAGTACGAGCATAGATGATGTTAATTCCATAGCCCTTGTCAACAAGGGTTCTGAGGGGTTTAATGCGCTGCATTAGTTTGGCACGAAGGTTGCCGACAAAGTTTGCATCATTCACACAAATTCCAAGATATTTATAAGAGCTACATAGTTCCAAGGGCATGCTGTTAATGTTAAAGTCAAGAGGCAGAGGGTGAGCAGGACAAGGATTGAGGACCCTCGTCTTGTCAACAGATATTATGAGACCACATTCCACAGTCCTCTGATCCAATACAAGGCTTGGCTCCTGCCTGGCTTGGTCATGTAATGCAGATATCATCAGCATAGCATATTACAGCCTCGTTTGGCTGAACTGGAATGTCAGCAATAAGCTTGTGCATCAGTATATTAAAGAGCATAGGACTTAACACTCCTCCCTGAGGCGTGCCAAGCTCAAATGATCTCATTCTGGTACTTTTAACTCCCCTAAACAGAACACTGGCATACCTGTTGGACAGATAACCCTTTATCCATGTCAGGAGGTTACCTTGGATGCCAAAATTAGCTTTGCTCAAGTATTTGTCTCTATTAGCTACATCAAAGGCTGATTTAAGGTCTATGAAGGCTGTTTGTGTCTTATCTTTTGAGTGAACAAGATATTCTGCAAAGCATGTACATGAATACAGATTTGACTTGATGAGATACTCTTTATACACATACAGGATGTAGTGAAAGGAATTAGCTTTAGGGATTACTATGTTTCCATGAGTCCATGTCTTAGGCAGAATACCCTGTGTGAGGCTCATTTGATACAGGTCAAGCAGTGGATGGTTAGGGATCATTAACAATCTCAGGGTGTTATAGGTTATGCCATGACCCATTAGTGCTGTTGTTAGTTCGTGGTGCGTTATAGGAAACTGGTCGGTAAGGTCTGGTGAGGAACAGGCTATTTCAATATTGAAACCCCTGGGTTAAGATATTGCTGTATGTCAGGAGGCAGGGAAGTGATTTGTGACACACTAGACCATTGGTCTAATAGCATGTCAGCATATTCTGCAGGGCTGTGATGAAGTTGGACTGGGGTGGGTGACTTGGTAATGGCTCTAATTTTGTTCCACACTTCTGCTAGAGTGGTTGTTCTATTAATCCCCTGTAAGAATTGTTCCCAATAGGTGTTTCTCACCTGACCTTTGAGTTCACGAAATCTCTGTTAGCTTTGAGGAATGCCAGGAGGTTATCACTAGTTTTATTTTGCTTATAAGTGTTGGCAAGCTGTTCTACCTTCTCTCCTTCTTTGGTGAGGATGGGGTCATGTGTCCACAGAGGTGGTTTAGTGCTGCCCCCCTTCCTCCTTGACTTAACCCAGGTGGTATAATATGTGGTAATGACATTTACAAGATCACAGCAAAATTCATCCACTGACCCAGGTGTATATCCAGCATACCATCTGTGGATGTAGGCCTTGAAGTGCAGTTTAAGATTATCTGGGATGTTAATTCTGAGCTTAGGATGGGGTTCACACTTGACATCAGCAACAGTGTATTCAGTAAGTATTGCATAATGATCACTGACTAGGTGGTCTGAGATGACCTTAGCCTTGACATTACTGTCTACTAGGTTATACCCAATCACATAATCAAGTCTGCCCCCCATCAGATGTGTCACTTTGTCTGTGTCGTATACAGTGATATTATGATTATTGATGTAATTCACGAACACCCTCCCATTAGAGTTACACTGGACATCACCGAGGACTGTGTGACGATAATTAAAGTCACCCATACACAGAATAGCATTGTTACCTGATGGCTTTGGTAACACGTCCGCTATCAGCTTATTATACCGAACATAGATGTTACAAGTGATCGCGGGCCTTTCTCGCCCGGTGAAAGTTTGAATGCTCGTGATTGGCTACCGCGCAACCGCCGTCCGGCTGACAGCGTACAGCGAATGAGGGTGCGGCAAGTCCGTAGACTTGCATAGTTAATTAGGGTGCGCCAAGTCCATAGACTTGCATCGTTTTCCATCGTAAATGAAATGGTTAATTATTGCCTTCCTAAAGAAACCATAGACATGGGACGAGGTTTGTTCCACTACGATTTTTTTGCGATTTTTCCACCAAGTTTGATGAAAAACGATTGTGCCGTTTCGGCTGCCCAGAACAGACAGACAGACAGACAGACAGACAGACACACACACACACACACACACACACGTCTATTCCTATAGTATATTAGATACAGCGAAAATTGACTGTTTGCTGTCTTTACTGTAGTGAATACTTTCATCATTGTGAGTTTTGATCCATTTACAGACCAGAGCAATCTTTACATAAGTGAGCAGACCACTTCCTGCTCCAATATTGTATGCTGTAAACCCAGCTATCCTGGGTGCAGCTTTCTTCTGGGTGCTGGACGTGTAAGGTTCTTGTAAACCAATTACATCAATGTTAAAAACTTTAACAAACCATTGTAGGTCATTAATTCTGCGGTTAACACTCCGGATGTTCCATGAAACGAACCCAAGCGTTCGTGTTACTCGTTCCATCTTGAACTTAGTATAGAGAGTAGCGCGTTGGCTTCATAGATCAACCTGACCATTAAATTAACCGTTTCAAATTCACCACCCCTGGAGTTCTTGTTAAATGCATCTCACAGCCCTTATTCTAGTAGGATTTTTATACACAGGTTCCTTAATTAGTCCCGCGAGTTCCTCCTCCGAAAATATGGGAAGAAGCACAGGGTTATGGACAGTTTTCAGACCTGGGGTTATCAAAGAGACCACGCTGGCAGTCTGGGGCTCATTCTCCCCATTCATGTTTCCATCGCTATCGGTCTCGCTCTGGCTACTCACCCTCAAGTTCGCATCATTATGAAAGGAGGCACCAGCTCCTTCAAAAGTTCCTCTGACACTATCACTGCCATTGTTCACCGGTACACTTACTTGGAAGGCTTTAACCTGACTTGCATTGGCAAACAAAAGAGAGTCACTGTGCCTGTTGACTTCAGGTGGTGGAGGAGATCCGGCCGCATTGGCATCACTGAGTAGGACAGCTATTGTGGTTGGAGGCGGCCTCCCAGGACAACTGGGGTGCCAGGCCATCACACCCTCCTCCTTGCACCTGGGATACAGCCTCCTGGGAGGGGAGGTGTGGCTGTTGATTTCAGGCGATGGAGGCGACCCGTCAGTGTTGGCGTCACTGAGTGTGACCGCTGTTGTGGGTGGAGGCGGCCTCCAAGTACAACCAGGGTGCCAGGCCGTCACACCTTCCTCTCTGCACCTGGGACATTACCTCCTGGGTGGGGAGGTGTTGCTGTTGATTTCAGGCGATGGAGGCGACCCGGCAGTGTTGGCGTCACTGAGTGTGACTGCTGTTGTGGGTGGAGCGGCCTCCCAGGGTAACCTGGGTGCCAGGCCGTCACACCCTTCTACCTGCACCTGGGACTCTACCTCCTGAGTGGGAAACCCTGCTACTTCCCTCCCGAGAGGCAGCTTCCTTGGTGGGGCAGCTCCTCGTGCTATGCATTTTTGCGCAGATGCTGCAGGTGGCTGTCTTGTGACAGTATTTCACCACATGATTGACCCCGAAGCAATTGTAGCACACCAGAGGGGGAGGAGTCCACCGATTGATGTTACTAAGGATACCATTCATGCCGAAGAAGCAGTGTTCCTCAGGAGGTGTTTCCTTCCTTTTCTAAACAATGATGATCCTACTAAGTTGTGCACCATCCTTATAAAGTGACAGAGTGCCACTGGGAGGAATACCCTTGGGGAAGTGGGTGACAAGGTATTCCTTCATTTTTGGGGGTCTGACAGGTTCATCTCGCTTAATGAGATGCAGTGAGCCGACCTTTCCATCAATGCAGCGTTGGATAGCATCCGTATTCTCTGGGCCTACATAGACGAAACGAGGGGCGCTATAGTCTTGCAATATTCCTCATTCAGGGCTCTCAACCACTTAATCTTCATCGACGTCGTCTTTCAGACAAGAACATCGCTTTTTCGACAGCTGTTTCTACAACAGAGTGGCACCATTTAAATCCTTCACCTCTACACATACTCTGTGTGTGTGAAAATTTGTCCGAATATTTAGTTATATCCTAGGAACATCAATTAGATTAGTTTAGTTTAGTGGCTGTACATCCAATGGTGTATGTAGTTCAGGATCTCACCAGAGCTGGCGTTGCATTATCTCGTTTAGTTTCGATACTGATTCAGTCTTAAGGTGACAGAAGACTTTTTGAGGTGAATGCACATCCTGTGGCTGCACATCCAGTGGTTGTATAGCCAGTGGCTGCACTGTTAGTGGCTGTACATACAGTGGCTGTACATCCAGTGGCTGTATATACAGTGGGAACCATTCAGTGGACGAACATCTAGTGGTTGTACGGCCAGTGGCTGCACGTTTAGTGACTGTACATACAGTGGCTGCACATCTAGTGGCTGAACATTTAGTGGCTGTACATCTAGTAGCTGTACATCCAGTGGCTGGAAATCTAGTGGCTGTACAGCCAGTGGCTGCACGTTTAGTGGCTGTACATACAGTGACTGTACATCCAGTGGCTGCACATCCAGTGGCTGCACATCTAGTGGCTGCACATCTATTGGCATTGCGAGAGCCCCCCACTAAGGGCGACAGAGCGCCCCCAAAAGTTTAGCCCTTCGGCATATGTTTTCACCAAATTTCACGATTCTTCATTGTACATCCATTGGCTGTACATCCAGTGACTGTACATTCAGTGGCTAACATCTAGTGCTGGATCCAGTGGCTGCACATCTAGTGGCTCCACGTTTAGTCACTGCACATCCAGTGGCTGCATGTTTAGTGGCTGTACGTCTAGTTGCTACACTTTTAGCAGCTGTACCTCCAGTGGCTGCACGTTTAGTGGCTGTACATCCAGTGGCTTCACCATCAGTGGCTGCATATCCAATGGCTGTACATCCAGCGGCTACACATCCAGTGGCTGCACGTTTAGTGGCTGTACATCCAGTGGCTTCACCATCAGTGGCTGCATATCCAATGGCTGTCCATCCAGCACCTGCACATCCAGTGGCTACACGTTTACTGGCTCTACATCTAGTGGCTCTATACCCAGTGGCTGTATATTTAGTGGCTGTACATCCAGTGGCTGTACATATAATGGCTCTGCATCCAGGGGCGGTACAGCTAGTGGTTTTACACCCAGTGGCTGCACATCCATTGGTTACACAGCCAGTGGCTATACATTTAGTGCCTGTACATCTAGTGGATGTACACCCAGTGGCTGTACATCTAGTGGCTGTACATCCAGTGGCTGTACGTCAAGTGTCCGTACATCTAGTGGCTGTACACCCATTGGCTGTACATCCAGTGGCCGTACGTCAAGTGTCCTTACATCTAGTGGCTGTACATCCAGTGCCTGTATATCCAGTGGCTGTACATTCAGTGGCTGCGCATCTAGTGGCTGTACACCCAATGGTTGTACATATACAGGTAGTGGCTGTTCATCCACTGGCTGTACATCTAGTGGCTGTACATCTAGTGGCTGTACATCCAGTGGCTGTACATCCAGTGGCTGCACATCTAGTGTCTGCAAAATCTAGTGGTTGCAAATCTAGTGGCTGCATGCTTAGTGGCTGCACATCCAGTGGTCTTCGTAAGCATCCAGTGGCTGCACATCTAGTGGCTGCACGTTTAGTGGCTGTACATCCAGTGGTTGCTCCTTCAGTGGCTGCACATCTAGTGGCTGTACATCCAGTGCCTGTACATCCAGTGGTTGCTCCTTCAGTGGCTGCACATCTAGTGGCTGCACGTTTAGTGGCTATACATCCAGTGGCTGCACATCTAGTGGCTGCACGTTTAGTGGCCCTACATCCATTGGCCGCACGTTTAGTAGCTGTGCATCTAGTGGCTGTACGCTTAGTAGCTGTACATCCAGTGGTTGCAAGTTTTGTGGCTGTACATTCAGTGGTTGTACATGCAGTTGTTGCACATTTAGTGGCTGTATATCCAATGGATGCATGTTTATCGGTTGTGTATCCAGTGGCTGCACGTTAAGTGGCTGTACATCCATTCGCACCACGGCACAGGTAGACCGGGCACCCTCGTGAAGGGGAATCCCCGCAGGACCCAATTAACGCCACGTGTCTCTAAAGGAACAAATCGGTAGGAGATGAAGAGGGGTGGGGAGGGGAGGGGATTGAAGGGGGGGTAGGAGGCAAACGATGGGGAAGCGGGAAGGATAGGAGAGAGGGGCGTTGGGAGAAGTGAATAAAGGGGTTGTAGAGTGAAGAGTTGGGGATGAAGGTTTTGGTGAGGAGGGGGATAGGGAAGATGAGAATGGTACGTGGGGAGGGAAGAGGGGAACTAAGAATAAAGAGCTGATGAAGGGGAGGAGAGAGAAGTTAAACGATGACGAATGAGGGAAGGGATAAATAAGAAGAGAAGAGAGGAGGGGACAACGGAGAGGGGAAAAAGCTTGAGGGGGTAAGAAATGAGTCAAGTGATTAAGGGTCAAAGGTAGGGAGAAACTGGGGGAAAAGGTCAAGGGGTGAAGCTGAAGGGAAATATTGAGGGGTAAAGCTGGAGGAAAGGCTAGAGGAGGTGAAGAGACAAGAAAGTAAGGGGGGTAAAGGAGGAAGGAGTTAGTGGGTGATAAGTTTGGGGAAAGATTGATTGGGGGAAATTATGGGCTGAGGGGCCAAGGAACATTGTTACGAGAAGGGAGGAGGGGAGGTATTGAAGGATGATGGGGAGAAGGGAAGAGGAGTTGAGGGGAGTGAATGAAAGAAAACGTGAATTAAAAAAGGGTGAGGAGTAGGATTGAAGGATGAGGAATAGGAGTGATGGGTGAGGATGAGGGTATTAGTGATGGCAGGAGGGGAAGGGGTAATAGTGAAGGGAAGGGGTAATAACGGTGAGGGAGGGGAATAGGGATGGAGGCATAAGAGAGACGGAGTTGAAGGAAGGGAAGGAGAAGGAGGTGATGGAGGAGGTTAAAGTGGATTGTGGAGGTGATGAAAGGGATAGAGGTGAAGGGAAGAGTAATATGTCATGTTTCCTACTCTCCACTTAATGACTTTTACAGGTGATACTCTGTCTGTGGGAGAGGAGGGAGGAGGGAGAGGAGGGACGGGAAAGGGGATAGGAATGGTGGGAAAGGAGGGAAGGGAAAGGGGATAGGAACGGTGGGAGGAGGGACGAGAGAGACGAGGAATGGAAGGGCGAGAGACAAGGGAGAGGAGAGAATGAAGAATAGGGAGAGAGAAAGACAAAGGAGGAAGATGACAAGACGGGGGAGAGGAGGAGGGGAGTGGGGTGGGGTGTCCTGCACTTCATCCACAACTCAAAAGTTTTTTGCAGGCAAGACTTCCACTTCAGGGTGAGGAGGAAAGAGAGAGAGAGCTATTTTTTATCTTCTCTCCCTCCCCCATCCACCTCCCCAGACCAGTAGGTTGTATTCCAGCTGGTCGAGTGAGTGAGTGAGTGAGTGAGTCAGTCAGAAGGGTGGGGAGGGGAAGGGGGCGTATTTCACTTTTTCTTGACTTGATTTTTGACTGATTTGATTACTAAAACAAGCTAGTCATCCATTTAAATTACTTATAAAACCTAAAGTGTAAATGTCCTCAGTGTGTATGATTTCACAAACAAGAAAACTTAAGAAAAGAAAAGTCGTGCGTGACTTCTGACAAAGCACGTGCCAGATATAATACAGAGGGAGGTATAATATAAGGAGAATAGGTCGTCGAGAATGCTTTCAAAAAGAAGAAAAACAAAGAAATAAAAAAAAATCCTCATTTTTACGAAGCAAAATAATTGAAAGGAAGGGGTTACAAACTCTTGCCCGGCTCTCAATTTATTTCTGCCAATGAACTGGTCATGCAATAGCCTGTTTACAAAATAAATTTCATACGCAAGCATGAAGTCAATTTGGTCATTGTACACTATGTGAAGTAAACGCAGCGTACGGTAGAGAGTTAACACTATGCTTAGGATCGTTAAGTAAGGCTTGGTATATAATTTCAGGTTTGGTTGGTTGGCATTTGCTATTATAATTAGTTATTTGGCGCACACGTTATACTGTATGTATCAGGTTTTTAATGCAAAGTAAGTTGAGAACCAGGCACGGGTCTGTAGCAGCGACCTTAAAATAAACATCAATTAAGAGAAACATCCTTGACTAAATCACTCGGAATTTCTTGAATAAAGATTCTAATTTTGACCCCAAACTTACACATAACTATACTTTTATTTGTTCATAGTTGCTGTCCAGTGTATAGGGTGATTGAAATACATACACAAATAAAACATAAATAACAGCCTGAATATTGTCCTCTGTAACCCCAAAATTATTTATCTTTACGATAAACTTTCTTAGGTTTATTACCAAAATGCGCCTTTATGTTTCGTACTTGTCTTTACCAGGAAGTGTTATAAAATTGAAACTTTTTTCTGTCCGTATGTTTGCCTGTCTGTCCGTGTGTCTGTTTGTCTGTCTGTGCGTCTGTCTTTCATTCTATCTGTCTGTGCGTCTGTCTTTCATTCCATCTTTCTGTTCGTGTGTTCTCATTATTCTGGTACCAATTGCTTGTTTACACAACAATCACTGAAGATTTTATCTTCGAACACGATACAGGTTCGGGGGATATTGAGGTTATAATACACATTATTTCTTTACACTAACAGTACTTTAGCTTCTATATCATGAAGTTGACTCGAGTAACACACACTGCGACGAACAAAGTTACTCAGCGAGTGATTTTGTGAAGAATTAAAACAAAAATTGCTCATAAACTCTCACCAAAATAACAACACTAAATTGTGTAATCTCGTACAACCATAAATTGTCACCAGAAAATTGCGTGAGGTCAGTTGTAAAAGTTTTTGACCCAACGGCTGTGTGTTAGCTGATAATGTCACCCAAGAGCTG
Source organism: Homarus americanus (assembly GCF_018991925.1). Lineage (NCBI taxonomy): Eukaryota > Metazoa > Arthropoda > Malacostraca > Decapoda > Nephropidae > Homarus > Homarus americanus. The sequence continues at coordinate 12,956,785 of NW_024737097.1, forward strand.
ATGGGAAAATATTGGTGGTAGATAAGGTGGTTTCTTATGTTGTTAATAGTAAATACTACTATAAAGACATGGGCCAGTCAGGGGGACTCACGTGAACTTTAAAGAGTAAATTGGAGCTAATTATACCTATTGACCTTTAAAACAGTGCTTGTGATACGTTTAGGATATAATCTTGATTACTTGAAATATTCAAATGATTAACAGTAATCACTAATCACCTGAACTATTTTAAGGGTTAACATTTAGTTTTCCCAGAAATATTTTCTCGACACTCGTCTATCATTTACTGCGCGAAATATAATAAGTACACATTTATCCGCGAATCTCTGGTACATACTAGATACACCTTTAGCAACAGATGATGGCGAAAGATTGAAGTGAGTTGATACCTTTTATATTAACGTTAATCAGCAGGTGTTTAAGTCTAGTATTTAACAGAGCTTGTGATGACCACGTTATTACACTTTGCGATACTTTGAGTCCTTTTTTAATTTTGCGAACCTTATCCCGTTATGATACAGGGTGGCCGGGCAGGTGTTAGTCTACTTATTCTTGGATTTCAGCTGCTGGTAGGTTAATTAGACCTCGACAGTATGTTACCACACCGAAGAATTTTTTCAGTATCGGCCCGTGTCGTTAATAGTGTATTCAACTCTTTGCTACTTACTTGTGTACACGGAGAGAACCTCGCCTTTCACTGCGGCGGGAAGTCGAACACGGCAACATTAGTTACGGTGTCGTATTTTGCGGAGTTATATTCTCTCTTGTACACGGAGAGAATCTCCTGATATTTTTTTTTGCCTTTTCCTCATCCTACCTTTCCCTCTTTTTCTCCTCCTCCTCCTCCTCCTCGTGTGCCTCCTCACCAAATTTCATTGTTTCCGCTCTGCTCCCTGGGGTCTGCTCCCTCCGCCAAAAAAGGTGACATCTCAATTTGTGGTGAAATTCCACTTTCTTGTAAATCGAAGCAGCGACATCTTGCCCCTTCCCCTCTCCCCCCTCCTGTGCCATCCATTCTCGGCACTGGCACTCTAGGGAGTCCTTCCTGGTGGTGCCAAGTTAGGGAACGTGTGGTTGTTTGGGTGCAGGTTGAGGGAGAAATACAGTATGGTTGAAGAACTGACACGCTCGCACGCACGCACGCACGTGTGGTCGGAGTTTGATAATCCAGGACTCTAATTTTGTCAATATTTCATCTTTTATTTGTACCTTGCCACCCAGTTTACGACTTCTGTGTTACTAGCTTCTCGTTCTGTTTCACGACTTCTTATGTTTATTTTATTTTTTTGCTAACTTTACATCCTCGTTCATAATCTCTTTCCTTGTGTCTCTTTATCTCCTCTGTCTTCCACCTCCCCTCATTATTTTACTCTCTATTTCTCCTTTTTACTCTGCTTATCTGTATATCATTCTCTCTCTCTCTCTCTCTCTCTCTCTCTCCCCCATCATCCCCCCCTGTCGCTCGTAATGATCAAGTCTTCGCTGTCGTGTATTGTCCACCAATTAACTCATTTAAGGGTAACTGTGTGTTCTAATTGACACCTTGCTGCCGGGGTAATTAAGGAGCAAATTACCATCTCCAGCTACTTAGTAATTACCTCAAGACGCTGCCGACGTAGTGTTGAATATCGTGGAAAAAATATTGGGAAGATAGACAGGAGAAAGTCGGAAGAAAATGGGTAGGGAGTCGGAAGAAAGAAGTGGGGTGACATTAGATAAAGTTATACATATATATCTTAGTTGAATCAGCCAGTTTTAGTAATACCAGTAGTTACTGATTGCGTGACTGCGTGAAAGAAGTTTATGGTGGGCCGACACACCAGCCAGTTCTTCTATTATTTCTCCTTTGTAAATTTTCTCCATCGTTCTGTGATTTAAAGTGGGATGAAAACCTATGAAAAATATTCTGTATACAGTATTTTGCTATGCTAATCATATATTTCAAAATTCATCTTTTATCTCTCCTTAGCTTACAGATACGTAAAGTGGATCAAGAGAAAAAGAAACATTTAGCAAAAATGTGAAATTGGTCCCATAAGCCCGTTAGGAGCAGTGCGGATAAAGCACACAGTAGACTGTTATTGGTACACAAGGAGCCAGCGTGGCCGGCATTGCACTTGACCGCCTTCAGTTTCCCCAATTATAAAGTTAGGTAACCATTTACAGCTGGGTGAACTGGGGGTGCCCTGAAGGCGCCACCTCACGAACCTAACTTAGGAGAACATTTACAGTTAACGCTCATCTTTTGTCCAGTTCATCATAATTAACTATTATTATATCCAATACTCCTTCACACTCCTTTACCGCCACATCGTCGTCCGCATAATGTAAAGCGTCAAATTCTACATTGTCTCGCCGTCTCTCACTTGGAGTCTGTAATCTCGAATTCTCGTATTAATTTTTCGGATTGTTCCATTTGTAAAGAAAATTAATAACTTGTCTACCTATGGACATTCGTCAATGCACCTTTCCCCACATGTAAAACAAATCTATTTCTAGTGCTAAGTATTTTTGTAAAGTTTGTTCCCGCGTCTCTACTACAGTACATCCTTTATCAGCATCTTCCCGAGACGCCTCCCTCCTGTCACGTCCCTCACTCCAGTAGTTCTTCATCTACCTACAGAACAGTGAACTATTTCCCTTAAGGCATTCATTCAACCTCTGCCTATACTTACAGCTTCTATATTCCTTTATTAAACATCTGTTACTCTTCATTTTCTGTCTTCTATTTTCTACTATTTGCAGGTAAATTATAATTATTATTATTATTATTACTATTATTATTATTATTATTATTATTATTATTATTATTATTATTATTACATTTGTTTTTTATTTTTAAATATCGTTTTAAATTACAACTCTAGAGAAACAACAGTTTTATAATAACACCCAGAGGTTTCACGTCCCATATTAATTAAATATTATCACGTCAAAGAATTATCATGAAACGCTCAACCATTATATAAAATTTAATTGAAAATGCTTATTATTTTTCCAAGTGCAATTTTAACTTTCTTGTGAAAAGCTGTTGGCCTCGACGGCTTCTTCTGAAGACGTCACACCGTAGGCGGGAGTCTTGAATATCGTTTACATATTTTTTTTTATTTTACACTAAACCTATGATGCGATTTATTGTCATAATTTTTCCTACTGTTATTGTAAGTACTGACTTCAACAACACAAGAGTGTAGGCGAGAATTTGATCTTTATTATGATATCGAGTCTTCAACATCTTCGCCTCACGGGATGTTGTGTACGACTCAAAAAAATTAACTTACTGTAGCGTTTAATATATCACTTTAATATAGTTCTTGTGGTGTACTCTAATCATCACTGGTAACTATAGACTTTAGGATTCACTATATAACTTACGAACTTTATCTGTTACTGGGAATATGTAGACTGAGAGGAATTGAAGGATGCAGAGAGACAGATAGATACAATGAATAACAGTTGAACAGATATGAAGATCGTCCGTATACCACCTAATGCTGTGTAGGGAGAGTGGATACTTATCTCACCAGGGCTACCAACACCCCTTGGCTCTATTCTTCATCAGGGCTACCAACTGCTCTGGTTCTATACTTCATCAGGGCTACCAATACCCCCTGGCTCTATACTTAATCAGGGCTACCAACACCCCCCTGGCTCTATACTTCATCAGGTCTACCAATTGCTCCTAGCTCTATACCTCAGCAGTGCTTCCAACACCCCATGGCTCTATGCTTCATCAGGGCTACCAACACCCCTCGCTCGATACTTCATCAGGGCTACCAATTTCTCCTGGCTCTATACCTCAGCAGTGCTACCAACACCCCCTGGCTCTATACTTCATCAGAGCTACCAACTGCTCCTGGCTCTATACCTCATCAGGGCTACCAACACCTCCTGTTCTATACCTCAGCAGGGCTGCCAACAGCTCCTGGTTATATACCTCATCAGGGATACCAACATCTCCTGGCTCTATACCTCATCAGGGCTAAAAATACCTCCTGGTTCTATACCTCACCAGGGCTACCAACATCTCCTTGCTCTAATGGGGAGAAGGAAAATAACTTTCCGTATATATGTCAATACGTTGTTATATCTTTTAATAATACTCTTGTGACAAGTCCCGTCCCGTTTGGCTCCATGTCCTTTAATTAACATAGACAGAATACTCGGTGTTTATCAAAGTTCTCAAAATTTCTCGCATTGTTGTCAGTCACATTCGCGTCTCTCAGGTCTGGGAATGAAGGCAGAAATTTACAGTCAACATGTTCATAACACAGTGCAGATTCCAGTCTCCTTATGCTTTTTCCGTTAAAATATTAATTCCTTCACTGAGGGTAAAAGACAACACATTCGGTAATACTTCATTATCGAGTAATACAAACATCAATTTCGTATTTTTGTGTGTATCTTAATATGAGTTTAACCGTTAGATGCTTTCTCACATACTCAGGTGAGGGAAAAATAAGCGATACATTTTTGAGATTCCGGAGTCAGGAAACAACTCTGGCCAAATTTTACAAGAGGTGAAGTCCTGCCGGGGAACACTAAACACCCAGTCATATACTCTGCTGGATATTGCAACTCCGTAAAATATATATATTGTATATTTTACCACTGTAATACGGAGGAGGGTCACGGAAGCGTAACATAATAACGAAAGAATGAAATACGAATGTGATGATTTTTCCTGGTGAGGTGACGAAGTATTGGTGTATGAGCGTTATATTGTTCTTAAGGTACAAGATGGTTTCTAAGACGTTAAATAAGGCTACATCACTTCAGGGTAATTCTCATAAAGTAGTATTCTATATATTCAAATATATAATATATAGTTTCATATACGCCATATTTTTCTATAATTTTATTTTAGAATAGAAATGTATTGAAAAATGGAGCTTCTGAATAGCCAATTATAAAACACTCAACCATCATTATTCTTTTAAGACTATCAAAGAACATCTGGTTCAGTGCACTTTGTTCCCATCGTGCTTTTAAGAATTTCCCCCATTAATTCATTTGGTGCTGAAAAAAATATCAGTTTCTTTCCCGTATGGGGGCTTGGTGGAGGAATGGTGTAATTTAATGTTTAAAAAATCTTACGTATATTAATTTGCTCTACCATGAAAATAAATGACTGAGGAACAAACAAAATATACATATATTTTTTTAATATTTGGAAGCCACGAAACTTCACAAATTAACATATGCTTTAGAGAATATCTTCGTCAGACTCCTGGTTTAAAAAAAAAATTAGATTATGCTTATTATCAAACTCGTCTCAGCTGTTGAAGATATTAATATTTTCAATCTCCTTGAAACTCTGTCCACACCTTCAATAGTTATTACATTTACACAATGGGTAGACAAGAATTCAAACTAGTTCAGAAATAAAAGAAACGCCTGTACGAACTTTCCATCCCCGACGACGCTCTTCCTGATGTCTCATCCAAAGAAAAGGCAATCTTGAAGACTTTCTGCTGGTTTCTTCCATGAATCTGTTGACGCCTTGTTAGTACAGTATAAACAGACATCTGAAAAGGTGATCAACTCCATCTTAAAGAAAACTCAAAACATATTGCTCCTTTAATACTCTGTCCCTTTATCTCCTTTCATCCCTCCTCCCTCCCTCCTTCCCTCTCTCCTTCCCTCTCTCCTACCTTCTTTCCTTCATGTTTCTCACTCTCTCTGAACTCCCTGCCGTCCCAGCTACAACCAGCCTCACGGTAGTGCGCCCGTCTCACCCCACCACTCAATTACCAACCAGAGAAAAATGACAGATATTTATATGTAAAACGTTTGCAGGATATTTTGGCAAAGGTTTTGTTGTTGTTGTTGTTGTTGTGCAGAAGGCTGTGTTTTCATTGGTTTCAATTAATGGATCCTCTCTGAGCTGTTGGTGTTCTTCACTGTGGGGGTCCAGACGAACAGTGTGTTGTAGAGCAGTATCGAGTATTTTGCCTGAGTGCGGTTTTTAGTTCGTTTAGATGCGTGACAATGCTAGATGTCAGGGTGAGAAACTGTACACTAAGCGGCTATCAAATGGCTGTTGGTCTGTGCTGGAAACATCTTGTTTTGAGTAACCCTAAAATTACCTGTACTGTTGAAAATTATATTAGTGTAGGTAAAATTTGTAAAGGCACGTTAAATAAAATAATTATAATAAGGTTATTGTTTTGGGGTGATTAAAAATTATACTTAATATGTCAAAAGTTTCTAAATGTAAATTGATAAAAATAGAATTACGTATTGAGGTTAGGTTGCCTCTCTTACGATGAATGTTGAACATTAAGGCGTTATAATATTTTGAAGTTGACTTCAATTTTTTGAACGATGATATATAGTATATATATATATATATATATATATATATATATATATATATATATATATATATATATATATATATATATATATATATATATATATATATATATATATATATATATATATATATATATATATATATATATATATATTGATATATAGTATATATATATACATATATATATATATATATATATATATATATTGATATATAGTATATATATATATACATATATATATATATATATATATATATATATATATATATATATATATATATATATATATATACATATATATATATATATATATATATATATATATATATATATAGTATATATATATATACATATATATATATATATATATATATATATATATATATATATATTCTGTATTGTTCTTAACAGTCATCAGGTCATCAGTACCGGGAAAAATAATACACTTGGCAATGCTGTATGAACTTGAGCCAACTGGAACGAGAAAGTTAAGTAAAAAAACATTCCTCAGAAAATGTCCGTCAGTAGCCCAGTCAGTAAAATCACACGGGTATTTATTTTATATGCAGAAGTATTTGATAGCTCAGACTCCGGTCGTACCTATATTTTTTTTCTCTGCAAGTTTGATCTATTTAAATAGTGTGTACAGTTTTAACATTTGAAGAATAATGAGGATGTTTTCTTAGAGTATCTAGTTAAAAACGGTAAATATTTTAAACTTCTATCTGAAGTTATAGTGTCAAAAATCTTTCCCCAATTTTTTTCTCACAATTTATTACCTAATTTTTACCCCATTTTCTTCTCGAAATTTGCCTCATTTTCTCTGTAATTTGACTCATGTTCCTTCCGGTTCTTTACATAATTTTACGTACTACTCGATTCGATTTTTATATAAATTTCGTCCAATTTTGCCTCCCATTTTTTCCAAATTTCCTTTAAATCTTTACTATTTCGTCTATCCCTTTTTACTCTAGTCATTTCTCAAATTTCCTCCTATTTTCTTGAGAATTTTCCTGTCATGTTTTGTCCCAAAATTTTTCCTGTGTTTGGATGATCGATGCATGACGCAGGTGAGCGGCTGCTTCTATGTTTAGCTTTTAACCAATTACGGAGGTTCAACATGGCCAGGTACACGCTGACAGCCCCCCTCCCACCAGCTACCTGGAATAGCAAGTGCAGCAGATGTGGGTGTGGTGGTAGTGGTCGAGTGTGGTGGTAGTGGGCCAATGGGGGTGTGGTGGTAGTGGACCAATGAGGGTGTGGTGGTAGTGGTCCAGTGTGAGTGTGGTGGTAGTGGGCCAATGGAGGTGTGATGGTAGTGGACCAATGAGGGTGTGGTGGTAGTGGGCCAATGAGGGTGTGGTGCCACTGGGTGGGAGAGTAGTGGTGTAGTTTAAATAGTGTCGGCATTTAACCACTGTAGGTGTGGTGGTAGTGGTCCGGTGTCGTGGTAGTGGGCCAGTGTGGGTGTGGTGGTAGTGGGCCAGTTTGGATGTGGTGGTATTGGGCTGGTGTGGTGGTAGTGGGCCAGTGGGTGTGGTGTGTGGCCAGTGTGGATGTGGTGGTACTGGGCCAGTGTGGAGTGTGGTGGTATAGGGCTGGTGTGGTGGTAGTGGGCCGGTGTGGGTGTGGTGGTAGTGGGCCAGTGTGGATGTGGTGGTACTGGGCCAGTGCGGGTGTGGTGTTAGTGGACCGGTGTGGTGGTAGTGGGCCGGTGTGGTGGTAGTGGGCCGGTGCGGTGGTAGTGGGCCAGTGTGGGTAGTATGATATATTGGTGGTAGTGAGTGTGTTTGGTGCGGTAGGAGTGTAGAGGTAATGGTCTAGTGTGAAGTTTAATAGTGGTAATGTAATAGCCCCTGTCTTATAGGCAGAAGTATTTATATAAATGGGTTAATTACATTAATTTATATACTCTATCACCCTCTCTAACTTTCCACTAGCTATGAGGTAGCATGTTTAGAACACGTGATAAGGTGTGCCCACGGAAAGTCGTGTCACTTAGTGCTGAGCTAAGGCATTAAGTAGCTGGTTCTCTGGCCACCTCTTGCAGCAGTAATCCATTATCACTCACTTGAGGAAGACGTTATTGAGAGCCATCGTGGATGGTTCCGTCTTCCCTTGAGGGAGGGACTTGTATTTCCGTACTCCCTCGATGGGTCCCTACTCATTCTCACTCAACTATCGTATGGACAGGACGTACTTAGCAGAGCTATTTAACATAGCCTCCGTCCATCTTATTTTAAATCTCATGTTAACATCTCAATAGCTACATTGAGAAAATTTACTGTGATTAACCTACAGTAATACACAGTGGAACGGTATAGAAACCTTTTACTACTACAAAGAAGAAGAATAGTTATATATGTGGTAGCGGATCTACAAAGAAATCGTTATACTACTGTTACATTTACTGTTACATCTGTTACAACGATCAAAGAAATCAGTAACAGATAACAACATTCCAGTCTATATACACATTCTACAAAACAAGTCATAAGTGTTTTACGAACCCCCCCCCCAAAAAAAAAAAAATGAAAGTGACGTGTTATGTTCTTCCAAAGATTATTATAATATCCTGTAGTGAGATGTTATACATTGAGTGAATTTTATTTTGTCATCCGAAGATGATGTACAAAATCTTTATTTTTATATCGATAACCAATACCGAGTTATTGGTAGTTGCTGAATATTATTATGGCAACAATCCTGTGAGCTGAAGTAAACATTAATTTCTGCAAATGATTCGTTCACTGCCCAGGGTGTGACAGGACGTGACTACAGTTGTTGTGACTACTCATCAATCAACATCCTGTCAACAAAATTCTTTCGTATGGCGTGAGTAACCCACAGTTACCAGCACCCAGCACTCCCCTAACGGTGATGACACATCTCCGACCACGAGAGATGGTCTCGGCATTCTGAGGTATGGTGTGGTGGATGCACTAGTGTACCCAGTGAACCCCAGAGTCCTTGAGTTCACTGACAGGGAGCAGCAGTTTGCTGTACTCAAGATTTTCGTGGACATTGACCCAGTTACCGACTTCGCATTAGTTGTGTCTCCTGTGAGTGACACACTCAAGTCTATGGGATTGCGACAACAATTACACGTTTTCAAGAAATTCTAGAAAGGATTCTTCAATCGGGCCTACAAGGAATAGGTAGTTTTAGGTATACATTATATATATATATATATATATATATATATATATATATATATATATATATATATATATATATATATATATATATACAACATTAACATATTCAAAGACATAACTCCACACGGATAGACATCGTGTAGGTTATATAAGTTATTATAAGTGCCTTACTTATTTTAATATACTGTAATTACTGTATTCTGACGAAATATAATTTCCAGTATTTATTTTTCACCTGTTCAGCTATTGATACTTTAATTATTTTAAATATAATTTATATCAATTTACTGTAAATGGAGGGACAAGGTTATTTATTTTTGTATCTAAATAATTTTTCAAATCTTAGACAGAAAATGCAGAACAAAAATTCCCAGGAAGGATAATAATGTTAATAATTTTCAAAACTACAAATAGGATAGTTTTATCATTGTTAATAATGTTATTAATTTTAATGTCATAGACACATCTTTTCAAACTACAAATATGATAGTTTTATATTAATTTTAATGTCAAAGACACATCTTTTCAAAACTACAAATAGGATAGTTTTATAATTATGTTCATAATGTTATTAATTTTAATGATGTCATACACACATCTTTTCAAATTACAAATATGATAGTTTTATATCAATTTTAATGATGTCATAGACACATCTTTTTAAACTGCAAATGTGACACTTGTACAGTAATATTTTTGTCTTAAGTCAGAATCATTCAATTTTGCCATTGTACATAATATACTCTCCATAAGGTATTGCAGATTAGGGCTTGAGTAGCTGTTCAACCGCAGGTGTCAGCTTCCCAAGTTTAGTGTTTACACACATATGCATGTAACATGGTTAGGTTTATGTATCTGGTTTTTCTGTGAGTTTAGTTCATTCCTCGTGGAGCTTGGAGGGTGTGACCGAGCGATGTAATAGCCCTGTCTTATAGGCAGAAGTATTTATTTAAATGGGTTAATTACATTTGATTTATATACTCTATCAACTTCTGTAACTTTACACTAGCTATGAGGTAGTATGTTTAGAGCACGTGATAAGGTGTGCCCACGGGAAGTCGTGTCACTTAGTGCTGAGCTAAGGCATTAAGTAGCTGGTTCTCTGGCCACCTCTTGCAGCAGTAATTCATTATCACTCACCAGAGGAAGACGTTATTGAGAGCCATCGTGGATGGTTCCGTCTTCCCTTGAGGGAGAGACTTGTATTTCCGTACTCCCTCGATGGGTCCCTACTCATTCTCACTCAACTATCGTATGGACAGGACGTACTTAGCAGAGCTATTTAACATAGCCTCCTTCCATCTCATGTTAAATCTCATGTTAACATCTCAATAGCTACATTGAGATAATTTACAGTGATTAACCTACGGTAATACACAGTGGAACTACATCAAATATAGTTCATTAACTAATCGTAGAATCTACAACAAAAGAACTGTTATAGTAATAAGCCAGTGTGGTGTTGGTGGTAGGTGAGGTGGTGGGAATATAGTGGTGGGTGTGGTGGAGGGTGTGGTGTTGGTGATGAGTGTAGTGGTGGCTGTGATGTGGGTGGTGGACATGGTAGGTGTGATAGGTGTAGTTGTGGTAGATATGTTCATGGTGGGTGTCATCGTGGGAGTACTTGTGGGTGACGGTAATAGATGTAGTGGTGGGTGTGGTGATGGTGATGGGTGTATTGGAGGGTGTGGTGACGGTGATGGGTGTATTAGTGGGTGTTGTGACGGTGATGGTTGTATTAGTGCAGTGGTTCTCAACCTTTTTCACTCCATTCCCCCCTTGAGGAATTTTCAACATCCTCGTGGCCTTCATTATTCTCCAAGAACAGACAAATGATAAAGACCAGAACAGACAAATGATAAAGACTAAAGAATGATAAAGAAGGACAGATATATAGGACAAGAGTTAGAATGGCAAATACACGCACACATTCACATACTATCGTGGACAAAAGTTCGCTCCCTATGGTGGAACCGAGTCGCAGGAATGAGTCTCCGAACTGACTTACCCTGACTGTGTGCGGGTGTGCTGTTTTGTTTCATTTGGGGTCGATACTGCTTCAGTTTTGGAGGCAGCGAACTTTTGTCCACGATAGTACATAAAACGCCCATGCACTCACACATAAAGCACACATACAGTCATACACAAACATGCACACAGGTAAACATTCACACTCAAGCTAGCAAGCTGAAGTGTACTTCCTGAAAGCAAGAACACGCCTCCTTTGACAAGGACTGCCCAATTTGGAAGAATGAGAAAAATAGTGAGTCATACCAATTTAGCACAAAAAATGGTAGGATTATATAAGTAAAGAATGAGTATGAACAACAATGGCACCAATAAATAAGGAAATAATTAATAAAGGAAGTTGTACAAATATTTCACCCACGTAAAGCAGCGACCACATGAATTATGAAACAAAATAAGTAACACCAATTACGGAGTTTATTATGGTTGAGTCAAGCTGAAACACAATATAGGGTTCAGAGACAATACACTCCACTGTTTTCGTGATGGTATCCCAGGCCAGACAGATCATTCGGTCCTATCACCACTTGCAAAGGGATGACACACGGACACGTACTGAACAAGTCAGTTCAGCAGCTCGGTCCAGCGCCTGTCACACAGACAGGGACTGGACCTGTGAAATCTTAAATAATCTGTAAAAAATAAAAAAAATTAGCACCAGAGTATGTAAATATTAAAATTTTGTCATGATTAAAAAAATGACAAAGAAAGAATGAAAATTCTCTTCTGCCAAGTCAAAATAAGTAATACAAGTTTCGTTTAATTCAGATTCCCAACATTATTTGGAAACGTACAATTTATAACAGCTCGCCGAGGCTCCCCTAAATTCTTGCCGTGGCTCCCTTGGGGGCCAAGGCCCCCAGGTTGAGAACCATTGTATTAGTGGGTGTGGTCACGGTGATGGGTGTATTAGTGGGTATGGTGACGGTGATGGGTGTATTCGTGGGTGTGATGATGGATATTGGATGATGTGGTGATAGTAATGGGTGTGTTGGTGAATGTGGTGATGGTGGGTATTTTGGTGAGTGTGATGGAGGTGATGGGTGTATTGGTGGGTGTGGGGATGGTGGTAGGTCTTTTGTTGGGTGTGGTGATGGTGGTGGGTGTGTTGTTGGGTGTTGTGATAGTGATGGATGCGTTGGTTGGTGTGGTGATGGCGGTTAGTGAGGTGATGGTGGTAGTTGTATTGGTGCGTGTGTGTGGTGATGGTGGGTGTATTTGTGGGTGTGTTGGTTGTAGGTGTGTTAGGTGGTGTGGTGATGGGTGTATGACTGGGTGTGCTGATGGTTGTGTGTTTGTTTGTGGGTGTGATAACGGTGGTGGTGTGTTCATGGATGTGGTGATGGTGGGTGTGTTCATGGGTGTAGTGATGGTGCTGGGTTTGGTGGTGAGGGTGGTGGTGGTGGTGGGTGTAATGGTGGATGTGATGATGATTGTGATGGTTGGTGTGTTGGTGGTGGTGGGTGTGGTGGTGGGGTGTTGGTGGGTATGATGGTGGTAGTAGATATGATGGTGGGTGTAATGATGGTGGATGGGGTGATGGTGGGTATGTTGATGAGTGTGGTGATGGTGGGTGTGTCGGTGGGCGTGGTTGTGGGTGTGGTGGCGGATGTATAGTGGGTGTTTGTGTGTGGTAAAAGCTATAATTATTTAAGATTCTGGGAATGTCGTGGTACAGTAGGAGGGAGGGAGACGTGTGTGTTTTACGTGTAGGCGGTAATGGCGGTGTTCTGGGTAACACTAGTGTTTGTTGTTATTAATTTGGGTGCTCATGTGTCTCTACTACTTAATTATATATATATATATATATATATATATATATATATATATATATATATATATATATATATATATATATATATATATATATATATATATATGAGTGTGTGCGTGTGTTCATCGTATATCTATCTTACATATAGCTCACTCTGATTCTTAATTTGTTTTATTTTAATCATTGTGTCAAGTATTTACTTTCATTTTCTTAGAACCACTTTTGTTTAAATCTTATTTCTTATATCCCTGGGGCAGGGCAGCTAATATGCTGAAGTCGTAAAACAGAAGTAAAATTTCACAACTGCAGTTCCTTCTCCCTTCACTTATTCTCCCGTGTTAAACTCCCAGTCTTTAAAAATCCCAAATTGGATGATTAAGGCAAATATTCCCATCAAAAAGTTACACAGGTAAAACGTAGTGAACCCGGCTAACACCTAAGGCTAAACTCACCTAACTTCATTACCCGCAGACAGCCCATGTAACAAATTTAATCTAACCCCCTCCCCCCCGTCCCCCTCCTGTGAACTGCAGGTGGCGAGACATCGCTAACCCGTTACAGCCGACATTAGCTTCTATTCATTGTGGCAAAAAGTTAGTAGTTTATCGTACAGCGCAGAGATAGAAAGTAGGTAAGATTGAATTCCCGTTAGTATATCTTAGTTACCCCAGCAAAATCTACTAGAACACGTAAGAGACGTTGAGGGTGATCGATACTCTTCACCTAACCTGAACTGATAGTACCCAGGAGCGAGGGCTCAGTGCCTTATTGTACACTGACTTAAAAGTAACGCCTGGAGTCTGAGAGAAATTTTATCTTCCGATGCATCTTTTATCTCTTAAATACTTTGTCATCGAATTTTGTGTGCGTGCGTACGTGCATACGCGCGTGCGTATTGGTTAAGCGCGTGTTGTGTGCATACGTGAGTGTGTGCAAGAGCGAGCGATATGCCATGGCTATAAGCTATTTTGAAAATTATTAGTTAATTGTTTATTTACCATAGTAGGTGTAAAATATCATGTCTAAAACGGCACACAAAACAAAATGTAAACAACATGATCATGATTAAGAACATGCTTTATGTCAAGTAAGCAATACTGTAAACTGTCTTCACGCCACAAGTGTCACGCGATAATCTAAAACTGTTTCACAACACAAGTAAGTCTCCTTGCAAAGCTGTTTATCTCGGTACAATATTTAATTTTTTTACAAATCTGTATAATCTTAAAGTATGCTCTCCTATGTTAACATTTCCATTAAATAGTTTTACTTCCATTATTCTAAAATTCTGTACCATTTCTCTCTTTAACTTCAAAGGGTTGATATCTGTGGTCATTAACATTTCAATATTATCTACAACATCTCTTAGCTCCTTATATGTTTACGACCATGTCTTTACAAAATACTCCAGTTTCATACACATTAGCAAGTAAGATCCGACCTCTTGCTTTAGCCTGTCAGTTTCCCATCAGAATCTCCCCAGTGGGTGCTCTGTCTTGTGTTTGTATTCTGTCTTAGGAGGAAGTAAAACTGTGAAGATAAGGAACTAGTATATTAAGATGATTGTATTCTTGTTTGTCTTTCTTCGTCCTGTTCTTACCATTGCAAATATGTGTATTATTATTATTATTATTATTATTATTATTATTATTATTGTTGTTGTTGTTGTTGTTGTTATTTACATTATTATTACTCTGATAGTAGTAGTAGTGGTTATTTGTGCCAAGGATATATAAACAAGTGCTTGGTGTGACAAACTCTTGTCCATAGTGTATCATTCTGATGTATGGATGGTCGCCATTAGGGGGGGTAGCCTACACACCCACGCGCGCACGTATGCCCTTACTACCTGGACACAGCAGTCCAGCCTGTCACCTCTCCGCCCTTCCCTCATAAGAACCAGTATTATCTTGTGCCTGGGACTAAATCATATGTTCGGAGGCGGACGTAACTGCCGCCCAAGGTGCAGATCATTATGCCGGGCGACAGACATTGTTGTGTCTGCTCTAACCAGTACCAAAAATGCACTAGCTGTGTTTGTGTGAGAAACAACCGACCATGTGTGTCTTGCATAAAGGGAAACAATTGCCGCAACCCTTATAACCTTCATGGCAGGGAGCTGTCACAGGAGGCCACATTGGATATCGCCGGGACCCAGCAGCCCGCCGATATCCTAAACGATAGCAGTGAGTCTACTCAACCTGAAAATGTAGTACCAATAAACGCTGCTCCAATAGTAGCTGATGTCCACGAGGTGAATGAGAGACAGCCACCACAGTGGAATGGCATGTCGATGGAAAATGCAGACATATGGGTTAAAAAAACATACTCAGAAATTGTCAGGTGGTCGCCAGCAAACCTGTTTGAACCACCTAAGTGTGCGACCACCAAAGAAATGATTCGGGAGATGATTAGTCTCATAACTGAGTACACTCAAGACCGCCTCCTTGCCCCGTTAGCTCTTCATATACTGGCAATAATACCACATCTATTCTGTCAGAGAACACACACAAAGACTAAGCACAAAGAAAATGCGGCAGCAATGAAGAGAAGACTGACACTGTGGCAGAAGGGGGCCCTTGATGATCTCCTATGTGAAGCAAGAACACTGCAGGAGAGACTAAAATCTGCAGGAGACGGAAAGCAAAACACTGATGATGCTGCAAGGAAGTTTGGAAACAAAATGCGTGTGGGAAAAGTGTCTTTGGCGGTAAGATCTCTCACAGAGGAATCCTCCGGTGGGGTCCTGCCAATAAACAGAGACATTAAAACAACTGAAAGAAAAACATCCATCTGCAAGTGATGACGAAGGCATCAGGTTTCAGGGTGCCTATATCCCACCAAATGCTGTCCTGTTCGAGAAAATAACAGGAGGGATGGTGTGGAAAAAGGCACTGAAGACTCAGGGAGGTGCCGGCCCTTCAGGTCTGGATGCAAACGGATGGAGAGTCATCCTCAGCACTAACAAGTTTGGCCCCGCAGCAAGTGATCTCTGCACGGCCATTGCCGTCCTTGCAAGAAAGCTGGCATCCTCATGCTGCCATCACCTTCATGCTCTGACGGCCTGCCGCCTCATTCCCCTGGATAAGAATCCAGGATGTAGGCCAATAGGAGTGGGGGAAGTGCTGAGGCGAATCATCGGAAAATGCATAATGGAGGTGGTAAAGGACGATGTCAGGGCAGCAGCAGGGAACCTGCAAGTTTGTGCTGGCCAACAAGCTGGAGGGGAAGCTGCCATTCACGCCATGAGAACGATATTTGAGCAACGTGATTGTGAGGCCGTTCTCCTGGTCGACGCTTCAAACGCATTCAACATACTTAACCGCAAGGCCGCACTGCACAACATCAAGATCAAGTGTCCAAGCTTTGCAATGTACGTTGAAAACTCCAATAGGAATCCATCAGACCTTTATATAGTAAACAACAAGGCCCTAAGAGGTGATACCATCTTACAGTCAACCGAGAGAACAACACAGGGGGACCCTGTTGCAATGGCAATGTATGCAATAGGCCTATCAGTGCTCCAACAAGAAATAAAATTTGAAACAACTGGGGTCAAACAAGTGGCGTATGCTGACGACCTTACAGGAGCAGGAAAAGTGGAGGGCATCAAAAAGTGGTGGGACTTGGTAACATCGCGAGGTCCACAAATTGGGTACCACCCAAACGCCAGCAAGTCCTTCCTCATCGTGAAGCCAGAACATTATGAACGGGCAAAGGAGGTTTTTGGCGGAAGTGAGGTCAAAATAACTAAGGACGGCCAAAGACATCTAGGCGCAGTAATTGGCACTACGGACTTCAAGACCGAGTACGTAGCGGGAAAGGTGAATGAGTGGGTTAGTGAAATCCAAGCTCTGTCTGAGATTGCTAACACAGAGCCACATGCGGCTTTCGCTGCATTCACCCATGGAGTCAAGCATCGTTGGAACTACCTGATGCGTACTATCCCTGATATCGGACCCCTCCTCCACCCTCTGGAAGAAGCTATCAGTGTCAAGTTCATTCCCAAATTAGTGAAACACACTCACTTAACCCCAGCAGAAAGAGCACTTCTTGCACTTCCATCAAGACTGGGAGGGATGGGACTAACCAATCCAGAGGAGATTGCAGCCACCGAACATCAAAATTCACTTAAGCTCACGGCAGCCCTCACGGACCACATAATAGCCCAGAACGCAACAGGGGAGGTCGAGACCAGTGAAGTAAACGAGATTCGTAGGTCCATTACGACAGATCGACAGCACTGCCAAAATGATAAGTTGCAGCAACTTTTGCTGCAGGTTCCAGAAAATTTGAAAAAAAAAGTAGCTATAGCGCAGGAGGTGGGCGCCTCGAACTGGTTAACTACGTTACCGATAAGGGCAAATGGTTGAAGTCTTAACAAACAAGAATTTACAGATGCCATTGCTCTAAGGTACGGTCGGCCAGTAGAAGGTTTGCCCTCCCAATGCGTGTGTGGCTCTTCATATGACGGCGATCACGCCATGGTGTGCAAGAAAGGGAGCTTCATATGCATGAGGCATGACGCAGTAAGGGACCTTACAGCAAATATGTTGAAGGAAATCTGCCAGGATGTCATGGTAGAACCGACCCTCCTTCCATTGGATGGCGAGATCTTCCAACATAGGACTTCAAACACATCTAACGAAGCCCGTGTTGACGTCAGTGCTCGAGGATTCTGGACGCGAGGACAGCGAGCTTTCTTCGACATCAGGATTTTTGATCCCATGGCCGCATGTCACCGTAACCTAGCTCTCGATGCTGCACATAGGAGGAGCGAGAACGACAAGATAAGGGCATATGGGGAGAGAATCCAAAACGTTGATCAAGGCAGCTTCACTCTTCTAGTATTCACAACCTCTGGTGGGATGGGACCAAGTGCAAGATGCTTCTACGCCAGACTCGCGGAGGTGATCTCCGAACAGAAGCAGCAGCCCAGAAGTTTAGTTACAGCCTGGATGAGATGTCGACTGTCTTTCTCTCTCCTTCGGTCGGCTTTGCTCTGCCTCAGGGGAACGAGAGCTTCTGCCCCTACTCCGACAACTGCTGCAGATATTGACTATGAGGCTACAGTCACTGAATGCCGCATAGATCTGCGGCTCAACTAATTTAACACAGATAGGATAGCTACATATGTATTAGGATATTTAATATTAAGGTAATTAAATGGTGGCGAAGGTGTGGCTATTGGGGGAGGCTGGAGGCCATATTATTAAAAAAAAAAGTAGTAGTAATAGATATAGGAGTAAGAGGAGTAGTAGTAGTTACAGTATTGATAATAGCAAAAGAAGAAGTAGCACTGGTAATAATACGAGTATTTTCAAGACATGCTCAACTTACAACACACCTCCGAGATTAAATTTCGCTCGTTTTTGTTCAGATCTTCACATGTCTTGGTCTGTTCCCTTTACGCTGGGGAGGTTAGGAGCCAACCCGGGGGTATTACTGTAAAGTTGAGCCTCAGACAGGAGACAACTTTCCCCATAAGACCTGAGTTAAGAGCCCCCCCTGATTGTAAGTAATTGCCTGCACTGCCCCTCGCTTGATTTGCTTGCTAGGATTTACTAGTGGGAGGTGAGAGAGGGAGCAAGTGGAGGAGGGATAAAGAAAAAAGAGATAGAGAGAGAGACAAAGTTAATTTAAGCTTTCTCGACAGAACTACTATATATATATATATAAATATGTTTTTACAATTCTTTTTTTTTTATCTTTACCTTTTCTCAATTATATGCTTTTCGTTTTCTGTAAAGTCTTTCTCATTTTCTACCATCCTTTTTATAGCATTCATTTATTTTTTTGCCTTTCTTCCATGTCTTTCTCACTCACCTCCCACGTCTCTCTCTCTCTCTCTCTCTCTCTCTCTCTCTCTCTCTCTCTCTCTCTTTTCTCCCCGTTTCTCTCCTCTACCTCTCCCTTTTATCTCTATCCTTATCATCCCAACTCTCGCCCAAGAGACATCATCAAGTATCCTGCCATCCAGATGTTGGTCCCTCACTACCATCTGGCCCGTCCTAGGGTTCACTCCACTCAGTTCTCACACTCCCTCTCCCAAGCTTTCATTAGCGTCACAAAGACCATATTACAGTCAACACAGGCCTGCCTTCATAGTTCGGGTCCACGTCTTAATTAGCATGTTGCAAGACGTCCCGAGGCAAACCCAGGCTGGCTGTAACGCAATTCATACCTCTCTCGCTGTTGTTTCGAACCATGCCTGCCTCACTGATGTATCAAGCCATGTATTATTTACTAGTGCTTGGAAAAACTTTTTCTTTTTTTGTTTCTGACTGATGTTTTGAACTATGTATTCCTTACTTTGGTCTCCAACTATGTAATTCCCATTAATCAGTCGAACCATTCATTTTTCACTGATATTTTGAACAATATTTTCCTCATTGCTGTTCTGAACCATACATTCTTACGTTGATGCTCCGAAGGAATTATAATGAACTGGGCATAAGAACTACAGTACAGTATGTTCTCACTTTTTATGCCTCAGCAATGCACCGCATCATTTAATTGAACCTTGATGCCTCGAATCATTTATTTCTCCCTTGATGGATCGAACCGTTTCTACCTCCGTGATTACCCAACCATTTTTATCTCACTGATGATTCAAACCATTTATTCCTCGCTGGTGATTCGACTATCCTTACCACACTGGGTCTCAGTGGTGTATCAAGCCTGAATATTTAACTCATATTTCGAACCATGTGTCTCTCATAATATTAATACCGGTTGTATTATACGTCACCAGGTTTCCCTGCAGC
The DNA here is from genome assembly GCF_018991925.1 of Homarus americanus. Lineage (NCBI taxonomy): Eukaryota > Metazoa > Arthropoda > Malacostraca > Decapoda > Nephropidae > Homarus > Homarus americanus. The sequence continues at coordinate 12,976,832 of NW_024737097.1, forward strand.
TTCAAAAGATTTTCGTTTTCGTAATAGGTTGTTTTATATATATATATATATATATATATATATATATATATATATATATATATATATATATATATATATATATATATATATATATATCCCCAGTCATGGATACCCCTACCTGTATATCCACTTTGTCATCATAACCACGTAATCACCATGGCAACCACCCGACGCCATCTGTCAGCTGTGTTTACATGCCACTCAGCTCCTCTTTACGAGGAGGCTGATCTTCTCATTTGTCTGTTTGGTGTCCTCTCCTTTCTCTCTCTTTCCCCTTCAAACATCAATATGCTCTCTCTCTCTCTCTCTCTCTCTCTCGCTCGCACGCACGCACGCACGCACGCACGCACGCTCGCACGCGAACATATGTACATCCAGGCTGTAACCTTTTCCAACACTCGTACTATATCGATGAAACCTTCACCGCTCCGAGACTCGGTAACCCGACCACCTACAATTATATTACATCTCAGATTAAACACACTAAATGTGTCCGCTGCTTACTACTCGGATTCTCCTCTTTGCGTGCTTGTGTGCACAGGTGTGACAACTAATATGAGAGAGAGAGAGAGCAATAAATGATTTGTGTTGGTGTATATCTTTGAGTTATTACTTTAAGTACAAATATCTGTATAAACGTTAATGTATTTTGTGAGTATATCGATGATGTATGTAAATGAGGTAAAAGATAAAGAGAGATAGAAAGAGAAAAATAAATAAAGAGAAAGCAAAAGCGAGATTTAGGGAGTGAGAGAAAGAGATAGAGATTATGTAATGTAGATGGAAAATTAATTAAAGGATTGAGGAGGAAAATATAAAAATTGAAGATAAATAAATTAAAATAAACAGAGGGAGACAGACATACAGAAAAGACTGATAAGTGAACATAAATAGAATGTAAAAAAAGAGTAAAGGAAACATAAGAAAAATATGAAAACATAATAAAGAGAAAAAATAGACAGTGACACACACACACACGCACACATAAAGAGAGAGAGAGAGAGAGAGAGAGAGAGAGAGAGAGAGAGTACTCCAACAATGTGTCAACATCAGGGTCTGTGTATGGACCGCTCCCCTTGAAACTTAACAATATTCATTTAAAACCTCTGTTCTCACGCATGGATCACACGGGAGGCGAGTCAGATAGTGCAGGTACTGTCAATTATACACAGCCAAACAGATTACTTCAGTGGAGCTTGATCGAACTTATTTGGTCTTTATAGTGTTATTCGGTAGTTTAATGGCGTGTTGTTTTTGTGTTGTTTCGGAAAATAGAATTTGACTTTAAGCGAACGTGTCATTTCTGGTTTCCAGTTAAATATTATTATGATCATAAACCTTGCATAATTATGGTTACAAACAAGTTATCATTCGCAGTTTTTGTTGTGCAATATTTATTTTAAAGTTCTACGAGTTTGTTGACTGATAATTTCCACTTTGCTTATGTTTCATTAACTACTGGATGAAATTTTACTCCCGTGTTGTTATCCAGTTTATTTGTAATGTCAAAGTTGATTTCTCTATTATCCCTTTTTTGGGTTGCTGATTGACATTTCGTGGAATAAAAAGGCAGTCGGTTTGGTTGTAGTTCATTTTAATGGTACTTTTTAGTTTGTTTTTAGGATAAGGCAATAACAGCCGTTGCAACTTCACCGTGAGCCGTGTGTCGTATGTACGAGTAACAACGGCTACTGTAGCCCTGTCTGCAACATTAGTATTAATATCAGGAGAGATGGAGTATATTAACTGTATCATCACCACCACTATTATCACCAGTACCACCACTATCACGAGTACTACTACCACCACTACCCAAACTGCACTACCACTATCACATGTACAACCATCACGACCCATACTGTACTACCATTATCACAAGCACTACCACCACTACCCATACTGCACCACCACCACCACCACCACCACCGCCCACCCCAGTGTACTGTAAAACTATTACATGAATTAATAAGTTATATCACAATGAAGTAACTCCACTCGCTTAACATTTACTCCTGGTGATTTATATTCTGCCAGACCAAATAAAACATACATTTATAGTTACTGACTCACGTCTATATATTTTTCGTCCACATGCGAGGGAGCAATAGACTTAGATAATTAGTTTTTATGTAAGGTGAAATTGGTGTAAGTGGAGGAATGTTATAGTGGAGGGATATCATGGTGGAAGGTGGTAATGTTATAAGGATGTAGTGATGGTGGAGGAAGAGTGTTGTGGCGAAAAGGGGTGGTGAAGGAAAAATGTTGGGGTGATGGAGGAAGAATGTTATGGTGGAGTTGAGGAGGAGGGTATGTCAAGGTAACAAAGACTCATACAGTACCATCGATTTATCAACACAGGTGTATGGAGTGGTATTCCCCTGGTCCACCTGTGGATGAAAAAATTCAGTAAATCAATAAAAAATACAAACTTTATAGGAATTTGTTTGGCTTTGTTTCCCTTCATGCATGCCTCCAGTCTATTTTCTTAAGTTCATTGATTATTGTATTTTCTTGAATGAATTACCGGTTCTCGTGATGAATAAATTAACTTATTATGTGTACGTGTAAAAACTACGGAAGGATAAATATCGTCTACATTATTATATATATTTTAGCTTGAATAATCTTAGTTTATAGTGCAGCAGTGGTGAATGACACACTCACAAGAAGGTAAAACACCAAGAATGAATTAAATGTTTGTTATCTTTGGCTTATATAGTAAACTATGGCAGGGTCACCTTGGTATTAATACAACTCTTTAAGTTGCGTTTTTTGTGAAAGTTTTAGCTATGAGAGCCGTGCAGAACTGTAGTGCAGCAATGATTACAACGTCGTGGATGTTTCAGTTACCACTACCAGTTGTTTAGTCTGTGTCTTTATATGAAGTAATGATCAAGCGAAGGGAACTGCCTGGTGGTGATCTTCGGAGCGCTCATGTTGGCAATACATTGGATGTTAATGAAGTAAAAAACAAAATTTCCCAGTAGATAATCAGAAGAAAATTGGTTTTCAAAATATATTTTGTATAGATCTGCACTTAATTCATCAGTGATGCAAGTATTCATTTTACACTCTAACCTCACCAAGTAAATCACTCAGCTCTTGCGGTTAGGTTTTAGGAGTTTTGTATTGTTAACACTGAATTGCCACTTGTGCACACGTTGTAGGTTCTGGTCACTGCCTCGTCCTCATTATCAATGTACAACTCCAAAAGGTAACTCGCGACAGTTGCAAAGGCCACGAATAAAACAAACAATATAATTTACCAATTACTGTAAAACTTTTCGAGGAGTAAATAACAGCATGTTTAAGATTATATTTTGATGACCCAAGAATAACATCAATACAAAATTGTGAACTCAAACAAGATAATAAAATTTTACAGAATTTTTTCTTCAGAATATTGATTTACCGAAGACGAACCCTTGTACCCACTTCTCTCTTCTGAAAAATGAAAACACTCCTAGCTGAAAGGTTTTATTGAAAGCTCCTGAGTTTGCTACTTTTATCATCCATAAAATTACAGCGGCTCTCAACCTGTTTAAAGTCATTCACCTTTCTGGACCAGCCTTCATTAATGGACCTCTTCTAATGCGTTAGTAAAATTTATCGCTGTCAGAGCCCCAACAAGCAAACCCCACCAATAAAACAAGTTTATTTATATAAGAGAAACACAGAAGACACTTAGATCTACTGTTCGCACCTCCAACTCAACACTTTTCATCATTTTGTTATATAAAAATGCACAGCAAAAATAGTAACCATAGATTAATACATGATACTAGAAAACCCTGACTGGGCAAAAAATTTACCGATAAAGTTACAATTTTGAATAGGGAAAAAGTAGCAGGAAATATTAATTTATTTTTTAATATCCTAAATAAAGATAACTTAGTTAGAATAAGGTTGCGACTTTAATCCTATGACTTTTGTGAATTCAGTTTATTTGCGCCCATATATTTTACGCATTCTTATGATTGTTTGTAAAGGAGAAACATTTTACAAAATTAGTTCAGCATACCACCAATTCATACAATTTTCTTAAATTTCTGAAGTAAACATGTAGAGCAAAAAAAAATCAAACGAAGTACAACCATGAAACTTATATCCATGTGGCTTCTGAACTTGTGGTTCAGTAACAGCCAACAGACAACGCATCGGTAGATCACCTTTTTGGGGGGTACGATTCCATTATCAAATACCAGAAGTCGGGCAGTGAGTTCAATCTAAACTCCTTCATGACCGACAAATCATGATTGACATCGAGCAATTCCTCCAGTGCCTCTTCTGGCATATCCACGCGACACAAGAAGGCATTTTCGTCAATCCTGTGTGGTCTTGGCTCTTGTTGTATACCCCCCGTTCCCGCATTGCCTGCAGGTATCGCTCGAGTGCAGGGCGGTGTACATTGACTGTGCGACTACTTGTATTTGTATTAAGTAATTTACCTGATTAATTATAAACAAATACAATTTTTAATATACTGTACAGACATAACCGAAGCTAATTTAATATAACATTAGACAGACTACTGTATACCTTTATTGACTATAACGGTGAAGCTGTAATTACTGTAAATTCGTGTATTTACACTAGTTTCGACAAATCACTCTCCCTTCTCGATTTACAGGTCGCAATTAACTGATTTTGCGGAGAAAATTAACTTACCCTGGGAGTTCACCACACCTGCAGTGGGGGTCAGGTGAGTTAGTGAACTCCAGCAAGGATTTGACCTGACCATCCTGGACAACAACGCGCCAACAACTCATTAACATTTGTGTTGTGCCTCAGACACATACAAGTTGTGTTCTTTGTTGATTATTGAGATTGGTTTTAGTTTCCTCTTAATTCCTGTATTTGCTGTACATTAGTTAAAGTGGGGTTTTCTGTATCCAGTTGACGGTTTCCTTTAAGCGTGTGAATACAAATATATTTACTCTTATTATCAGCTCCTGCAGTGTCATGCGTCTCTTGCGGTCATTCGTCACTCGTCAACATGAACACATTTCTTCATCTCCTTTGGGTTAATAACATAACTATTACCTACAACTTTCAACATTTTCCACACTGTAGTTAAGGTGTAGATAGGAAGAGCCTCAAGAGTATGATAGACTAAACTACCAGCTTCACTAATCCAAATCATGAACAAAAATATAATGAACATGGGAGTTTCAATAAATTTTTAAATACATGAACTTTGAGCATCAATCACCAAGTTTTCTCCGAAATTGTTAAGGGCAATTTCTTTCCCCTTTACTTTTAAATTATACAGCCGGGTTATATTAGTAGTTTATTAAGGGAGAAGTATAACTCTCCTCTACTGTCCACATAGTTAAGTCTTGTTAATTAATGAGTGATCTGAATTCATAGACAAATTCTCAATAACTAAATTAGTCATTTATGTTTTAGATAGACCAAGACTTCTACCAGTAACAAGTACAAATTCCCGCGAGTAAAATGTATCATCTGGAGCTGGAAAAGTACTGCTAGTTACACAAAGTTCCAAACGTGTGAGGGATGTGGACAGTGTGTGTGGGTGTGGTAAAGGATGTGGACAGTGTGTGGGTGTGGTAAAGGATGTGGACAGTGTGTGTGGTAAATCGCCCGTGGCAGCGTCCTCTGGAAAATATGGCGGTTCCATCTGTGGGCGTCTTTGTGAAAAAACACTTTACATTTAATTTTAAATGAATACGTTCATCAATGATCATCCTTTAATTTTTTTATTGCTACCGTAATTTACGTCCTTCAAAAGGTAACAATACAGTACAGAATGACCTTACCGACCTTTCCTTTTAGGTTATGAATTTTCAGTTTTACAATCTCTCTCAATGGCTGTCATCTTCTCTGCCTTGAGCTGTAGGTAAAAAAAATGTTTCTCACATCATCAGTAACAGGCGGTGAATCACTTGTTGGTTATAGATGTTCTGGCTTTAGTGGGCGATTCGTAAGAAAAGTTACAGATGTTAGTGAATGAGTTTAGGACAAAGTGTACCAGCAGGAAATTATTACTGAACGAGAAAAAAGGTAAAGTGATGAAGATGATTACTGAAAGAAAACTGGATTGAGGGAGATAGATTCGGAGAAGTGAAGAGTATCTTATGTAGAAGTAAATGAAGTACAGTTGCAAGTTATGAATAAATACAGTGTAGCGGAGGGGGGGGAGACAGTAACAGATGTGTCGCAACTATAAGAAGAGAAGGAACAGTGTCAGAGATGAGGGGGTAAAGAGGGAAGGTTAAGGTGAAGCTACTATAAAAGTGTGAAAAGTGGTTGTGGCGACAACATGAAAAATAATTAGAAAGACTCAAATGAGACAGCGGGAAGGTCAGCCTGCATTGTTACTTTTAGGGGCCGTAAATTACAATAAAAGAAAGTTTGTAGACAGAGATATAAGGATGATTACTGATGGACACAGACTTTTAAACTTTTAAAATGTAAAGTATTTATTCAAGAGGCTCACAAATGGAGGCGTGATACTCTCAAGAGGACGCTGCCACAGTTCATTTACCACAAACACGGGATAAAGAGAATAAGAATTACAGAAATGGAAGCTTGTAAAGTTTCAGGCTGACTTATAGGTTTCATGGTCTTGGAACTACGGCGCTGGCATACGCATGCATGCACGCACGTACGCACGCGAACACACACACACACACACACACACACACACACACACACACACGCAGAAATCTTATACACGTACTGAACGAGTGAAACCTTCCACTTGACCTTTATACCAGAGGCTACCAATCAATAACATCCATCTATTGTTACGTCACTGGGAGGGCGTCAATGCACAGCCACCTTTAAGGATAGTATCGAACGTGAGGGAGAACCAGGTCACTATTGCTGTGTTTATTGTTTCACTCAAGGAACTCTACCCAATTCTCTTTGATGTCTTGCCTACGTTTATATTGTTAAATAATTTACTTTACTCAAACAAATATATATTTTTGTTTGTAGCATGTCTTCCTGTTATACTCCGACTCGAAAATTAAATATATATTTTAGATTGTATTATAAGTCTTTCTGTTATACTTTTGCTCACTGAAAAAACTATATACTATTGTCTGTAATATACTTCACTTCCTTTGGTTATGTCATTATATACAACTCACTAACCCAGGAATGTCTTTGTATCGCCAAGACTTGTCGTGTTGTTGTAACCTTGTATTCACTTTACTTATAGAACTATAATCCTCTACCTAACGTTTCCTTTCAAGCTTTTTAAAGTCTATATATTCTTTTTTTTAATGAATATATTAATATCTCAAATATATGTCGTCCTATATTGTTACATTTTCTTACATTCGTTATATTCACAAACTTGCGTTCTTCCGTCATAAACGTGGTCTTTGCTGCTATAGTTTTCTTTGGATTACAAAATAATCATATAGTGAAATGTCTTCAATATAGTCTGCACTTTTATGTTTATTACCCTGAAATAATTTATTATATTTTGGGGGAATTTTAACATACACTATAATATTCATAATGATAACTCTTTCTATGCTTTTCATTTAAGACATACCTTACCCTTCATAGCATTGAACAATATGATAACTTAAAAATATCTTCCAATCATAAGGATATCGTATAGTGTAATAGTTGTTATGCAGTATACCCCAGAGTGTTACAACATTAAGTCATCTCTCGCTTTATCACCAAGTCCATCAACTACCCATAAGCCATACAATACCTCCTGGTGAAATAAGACATCACCTCCCTTCACCCTTCAGTATATTCTATAGTAACACAACCACAAATCTACTTTCCCTCCCCTTCCAGCATACTTTTAAGGTACTCTTATAAGCAGCCCAGTACACACCAAGGTGCTATAACTTCCCATCAACCTCCACACCTCCAATGGGTTCTAGACACTTCACAATATAACTCTCTCGCCATATGGGATCTAAATCGACATTTTCTTCGCGTAAGACGAGAAAAATATTGCTTCAGTTGGCTGATGGTGGGCTTCCTGGCGGCGGAAGGCGCCTTTCAAGAATTGGGGACACATCTGCTCTCTTATTTTTATCTCAATAAATCTGATCTTTCCGAATCTCTTGCTGGAAATAATGAAATATCCGTCCCATGGCTCCAGACATTTTCCCGCAGCTATCTTCTTGTGATCCAGGCGAGGCAAAATGTTGTCTGGTATGGGTATAAGAGCTGGTTCTATGGGGGTGTGTGATGCTTCCCAGGAACTTTCTTTGTGATATCAGATCTGATCTTTCAGTTAAACTTTATTAATATTGTCTTCGTAGATTTATCATTGTTTTATAAACTGGCATAATGGTTTCATTTTAACTTCAACATTTCCAGATTTTCTTCTCAGTCAAGCGTTTGTCTTCGTGGCTCTACAAATTCCTGGTCTCTCTCTCTCTCTCTCTCTCTCTCTCTCTCTCTCTCTCATCTGCCATAAATATTTACTCTCTCAACACCGGAGGGAGATGGAGAGGAGGAAGATATTTGAGGATGTGTTTGTCCTTCTTACCTCAAGTTGTGTGTCCATTTATCCAGCGGGCGGTGTGCGTGCATCCTACACCTCGTGCTTGGAGAGAGTGTGTATGATGGTGCCTTGAGGAGATGCTTACTGGCTTCATCTCCCACCTGTCAACCTTGTGATGTTTTGAGTGTTTCTTTTTTTTCTCTTAGCTACCTGGCGTTCTCTCTCCACTGTTCTTGTGTTTTATTTTTTATAATTCTCTCTCTGCCTTTCGTCTGTGTCTCTATTTGTGAGATCTCAAAACTAACGTACGAGATATTATGGTAAGATCAAAAAAGACTCTTGTATGAAATTGGGAGAGATTTATTGCACGAAGAACAAATCAACAATGGATTAAGGAGATCCTCGAGAGAATCCCACGAGATAAGGAGAGAACTAGAAGTGGTCCAGCTCCTACACGGAGAGATGAAGTTGGGATGTTTGGAGGAGGTAACTGGGGGTAGTGGCTCAAGAAACAAGAATGTGGAAGAGACCTTCGTCCAGTAGTAGACACACACACACACACACACACACACACACACACACACACACACAGACAGTATAATCCTCTCTCCCTCTAAAGCGATTTGTATCTCTCCCTTTCTATCTCTTACTACCCAGGATTCACCTCTCTTTCAAACACAGTAATATATCCTGTACAATACCACACCAAGCGCCCGTGACAGAACCATTCAAGAGCTCCGCTATTCAAACTGCGCGCCATGACGGAGGAGTCAGCGTCTGGTAGGGCATCACAACACTGCGATCCACGTCTCGCTGCCTGGCCAAATGCAGCGCGTCTCCGGGGACAATGGCCTAATGGCATGCCTTCCTTGAGGACGAGTCACCAGCATTACAGCAGCAGCCAGAGCTAGATAGCGGAGGGGGGTGTCCTTGAGGGATGGGTGGTGAGGAGGAGGAGGAGGAGGAGGTAGGGAGTGGAGAAGGAGGTAGGGAGTGGAGAAGGAGGTAGGGAGAGGAGACAGAGAGGAGACATAGAGAGGATTGTAGTGGATGGATGGAGAGAGCATGGAAGTGGTGGGATATCAGAGGTAATGGATAATAAGTAATCGATGGAGAAAAAGAGACTCATTTTTATTGCTTAAAAAATAATGGTGATAATGATGGGTAGTAAGAGTAGGGGTGGAGAAGATGATTATTGAGTGACTGCGGATAGGGAGAAACAGATGGAATGTGAGGAGTGGGTAAGTAACTACTATAAATCTATGGTTACCGCCACCCCTGATTCACTTACTTTTCATGCCATTCCCTTTGTTTTTCCCTTTTTTGTTTTAATTTTTTGTTTTCACTGACCTTTGATCTTTAGCGATACGGCCACCAGAATACATATACGTTCCACATATTTATCTTGGTAAACTATTCGTTAATATATCTTAGTGTTAGATAAAGTTGTTCGGATATTTGCAAAAGTTGAAGAAAAATGAAGAAACTCACAAATAAATCCAGCGATCATCCTTGTGAGTTATTAAAGACACACCAATCATAGGGACCTAGAGAGAGGCAGAGAGGAGGGGGATTTAAAGTGGGATTTTATAAGGTGATTGGTTGAACAGATGGAGTGTAAAATCCTTCTCGATCTAAATTGAACTTTTCACAGCAAGTATTTTTTTTCTCGGCTTAACTTACATACAAAATGTTTTGATAAACTTAAGTTTAGCTAAAGAAAAGAAATATAATTTAATACTAAAATAACCTACGTGGGAAACTCTGGAAAGATGAAAGGATGATGTTCAAGAAGCGCACGAAACAGTAATTGAAGGTAATATGTAGTAGATTGCTAAAGAATACAAGATAGCGTAGACAATATTGAAATATGTTGGTAAAGGTACGAAGAAAAATGGCAGTCCTTTACACTCTTGTATTGTTAAAAAAGAAAAGAAGAAATGATCCATTCACGATATTGCATTCTTCATTGATAAGAGACAGTAATGGCTATAATAAACTATTGATACGAAAATTTTATATTGTATTGTTTTGCCTTCCAAGTATGGTCAAAGAAAGTTATAATACTTTAATAGTAAAATATTTTGCACCTGAGCTAAAACTGTGTACCCTGGACATATTGAATGTTATTTGGGGTTTTGGGTTTGTAATTAAAGCCGCTCTATTATTATTATTATTATTATTATTATTATTATTATTATTATTATTATTATTATTATTATTATTATTATTATTATTATTATTATTATTATTATAGGCATACAATAATTATTAATGTTTATTAAACAATCATCATCATCGGTGTCTGTATTGGAATTATTACCATAATTTTCATTAATTCCTCCAATCCACTGATGAATTTATCCAGAGTAAAATGTAAAATAAACGAAAAATCCTTACAGGTGACCCCATCTTGTTTCTAACGATACTTTATGAAAACATTTTGAAGATTTCCTTCTCGAGGAAAAAAAAAGAAAAACGAAAGAAACTTCCCAATACCTCCATCCTGGACTGGCAGATTGTGTCCCTAGTTGGTGCATTGTGGCGCGAGTTCCCTCAAACAGATTATGTGTGAAAGGAGAAGGAACGATGTGAAAGAGATTGTCATGCGGGCGGTGTGTGTGTGTGTCTCTGTCCCATTGTCCCCGACGTGATGAGAATTGTTGGCAACATTGTGTGTTTTCCCCCTGAGTCTCGGCTATTCCTCCGCCGCTCACGATTGCTCAGCCATGAAAATCGAGCATTGATACCAACTCGAGAGGAACTGCGGGACCTTTTGCCGACAAGTGGGCCGGAGATATTGACGTAAATTGGGCGAGGATTTGTTTTGAGTGGTGTAAAGAGTTGATAATGGAGTTATATGGGAGTTATTGTGCGAGTGATATTGAGCAAGTAATTGCTTACGGAATTATTGAATTGAATTTGTACCTCATTTTCACGACGAACATTCATATTCTTTTGGAGTAAGAGTTAAGGAGAGAAGGAGGGGGGGGGGGGATAAATGAATAGACAAATAGGTCAATAGATAAAGATGATTATGCCTCTAGACAGATGGGGGAATAGAAAGACAGAAACAAAATGAAGTACTGAGACAAATGAATGAATGCATTGCTTTGGTATTAAAATAATTATATCCTAGAAGAATCACACTATTTACACTGAGTGCGCCAGACGAACTCTTCAGAACAAATCCAACTCTCCCATCCATAACTTGTGTTACAATAATTTACATACATTCACTTAGTCCTGAATAATCTTATCTCTCAACCCACCTGGAAAAATTATATTATAATCCAACAACATAATATACATATATTATCACAAATATTCAGATGAAAATAAAACTAGACGTAATTTTATAATGGAGAAAAAGGCTAAAAGAAAAGACAATGTTTACCTGGTAGGCGCGTCCCCCAGGCGAGTCTTTGTTTACATTTGGTCCAGCTGCCCCCCCCCCCCCTACTACCTCCCGTCACAAGTCCTGACCCCGCTATAAAGGAGACGCTCGGTGTCTCACAGAATTTAAGGTTTGGCTTCCCATTTTGAATATTTTCTCCCTGGTTATTCAATGAAATACTGTAAAAGATTTGCCATGCACATATGCAGATTTTATTTGCTTGTTTGTCTCATTTCAATATTATGTCCACACTTTTAATCCATTTATTTCGAGAAAAAAAATCTAGTTAGTCGGCCTAGAGCCTAGACCAAGAATATGTTCAGCACAAATTTTATCAAAATTGATCAAAAGTCAAATATATATATATATATATATATATATATATATATATATATATATATATATATATATATATATATATATATATATATATAATTTTTTTTTTTACCAGGTTGAGCAACTTCCAGGTGTGTAATGTGACCACGCCTGGCGATAGATAGGTCACCCCTGAGATCACTCCAAGATTTTATCAAGTATTTATGTGTGAGCGATGATTCATGTCTCTTGTAGGTTAGAGGCCGTTAGACTATAGGAACCTGTAAATTTTAATGCACTATTTTTATTTTAATTGTTCATGTTACCATTGACGTACCATCTCACCAAAAACTCCTCGAACGCTATAAGCACTATGCAATCTGAAAAATGAACGAAGAATCTGAAACCATTCCGAGATGACAAGGCCCATTCTGTTCATTCTCACATCCATGGTGCCCAGGTGTCGGAGAGGTTTTTGTTGAGAGTGTACATATACTTGTGCATACTCAGGATTCATACACTGAAGTTATCTTCGTTGGTCAGTAACTGTAAAGGGAATACATCCCGTTAAGGTAAAGTTCCCGTAAGGTACTGTGGCACTATGGACGTTAATTTAGTATTAAAATTTTGTTGTGTTATTATATCTAAATTTGCGGGTGAATTTTAATGTACAAACCTTTGAGAATTCAAGTCGGTGGCGGTGTGCACCTTATTGTTAATGGTGACCTTTATTATAACATTTATTGTAACACATTTTGTTACCCTAATTTATTTATTGTATATCCCATTTTATCATCTGCATCTTTATCTTTCTTTTGATTTCTTTTTCATCTTGTTAATCATTTATGTTGCCTCTATTGTTTCCTTTTCAGTTGTTCTTTTATTTTTTCCTTCAATTTGCTTTCCATGTCTCTCTTTGTCGACATACTGAATTTAATACAAATATTTATGAGACAAATTTCCTTAGAATTTATATCATAAAGATAATTAACTATCCTATAATTATACAAGGCTGAGAAGACCAACACTTGCTCAACGAAACAGAAGTTAACCTTTGTTGTTAATACGAAGAGTTGCACTTACTAAGGCACTGGTTTATGTCTGTTTGTCCCTCGACCACTAGAAGCTGGAGGGATACAGTCATGACCCCCTGATATCTGTATGAGTGTCTCTTTCTCTGTTTTGTCCATTGGTCTGTGTGTTACTTTATCTTTGTTCATTTAATTATTCATAAAATAAGACAAATACCCTAAAGAAAGTGGGATTAATAGAGATGCTGCGATAAACAAAGTCGTCATGCATAGATCGAGGTCGTTCCTTTCTCTACTCAAACAACAGATACTTGAACCCTAACATACCATACCATTTCCTGTTTCTCTCTTATTTTCTTCTATTATATACCAACGAGAACAACGTACGGGAGAATTTAATTAATACAGGGAAGACATTGATAGTAGGGTGATACGCGTGTAGCTCAGATAGTACTGTGGCAGTGTGTACAATGTAGTCACAGATGGCAGTGCTGTTCAAGAAGATATATCAGGTAGTGATGATAGTGCAAACACAAATTACAGTGCTGGTCGAGATCTTACCCATGTAGCACAGATGGTGTACTTAATGATGGTAATCTAGGCGCTGATGGGAGGGTTTGGTGCAACACAGACTAACGAGGAGAGACACAGAAGCATCCAAGAAAGTGTCAGTATAGAAGACAGAAATAGCAAAGAAACCGCTGAGGGGAAGTGCAAGGAAGCGGGAGGGAGGAACAGAAGGAAGAAGAAATAAACTGCGTTGTGAACTAAAGATGAGGGGATATGAGGCGGTCGTTATCTGGCCATTATCCTAAGATGAAGCCAGAGTCATTAGTGCCGATGTCCCGCCTCCGTGACCTCTCTTCCCCCTAACCTGACCTTTAACCTGGATCTGTGCGCAAACAGCCGTCCACTAACATTTAGTTATTACATCAATATATATATATATATATATATATATATATATATATACACACACATATATGGATTATCCCACAGCTCTTGATTTCATTTGAGTGCGTTACAACGATTATGTTTGAGGCAATGAAGAGAAGATTAAGCCGAGGATGGGGGCAGTGATACGGACAAGTTACCCTCTAGCGCTTACCACTTCATAATAATAGGATTAATTGGAGTGATCAGACTGTGATAGCGCTAATGGAAGGTGTTAATATGTCCAGGCTCGGTTCTATTAATATGTGAGTTCCAACCTTAACGATCCACCAGGGGACGGTGATTGGTCGTTTTTTTAACATCCTCGTGTGAGACGCGAAGGGCGACCCGACAGTGCTGTAATAATTTTCATTAATCACTATATTAGGCGTCATTTGGCGTGTGACATTGGCAGAAAGTTGGTCCTTAACGTCCGTCGATAATTTGATGTATGTCTGAATCTATATAACGAGGTGCAAGGTGTTTAATTATTATTATTATTATTATTATTATTATTATTATTATTATTATTATTATTATTATTATTATTATTATTATTATTATTGTTGTTGTTGTTGTTATTATTTCTGTTCTTCGGCAACACTGAAGATTTAGCTATTCAACAAACCCTCATATTTCTAAATCCTAACGCCATTTGCATGTTCTTATGATTCGTAATTCTTGCAGAAAGAGAGTGAGTGAGGTAGAGAAAACGAAAGATATAACCTTGTTTTTTACACTTCCATATTTCTTTAAATTCAATTATATTAATTCCTTTTCGAACTAAATATTTTTTTAAATCTTCCCCTATTTTCAAATCCGTTCATCCTTCATTCACTCTTCCGTGGTTCCCGGCACCTGGCGCTACACCCGGCATAAATCTCTGGCTCAGTAACGTCCGGGATATACTTTGACGCGCCGCTGATTAATGAGTTCGGGAAATTCAATAGAGGCGGGTGAGCTTCGGGGCGAGGCAAAGGTTAGCATTTCCCTCTCGGCGGAGATGATAGTGCTATTTCTGGGAGTGGTTTCTGCCTTACTTTCTACCGGTTGTCTCTCACTTCTAGTGTACACGCACTACTACTGCTACAACTACTTTGCTGTTACTCGGAATCGAGTATGACGATCATCCAACTATGATACAATGATATGAGTTATTAGGGATGTCACTATGTTGGTGAGTTTTGAGATGACTAAAGAGGTCGATACGGGACCAAAGGGATCGTCCACATTCGTTGCACATGTGGAGGGCTGCATCCAGTGCGGGAAGGGCGGTGACAGCGTCTTTCCGGCGTTGGCGCTTGTCTGCCTCGGTTTGCAGTCGGGTTAAATCGAAAGTATTGACACCTGGTGTGGTGCTCCTCCAAGCGTTACGATTTGGAGTAACCGACTCCCAGGTGAGGGGGTCGATTTGGCACTTTTTCAGGTTTGTCTTAAGACTATCCTTATACCTTTTCAATTGCCCGCCGGCGTTACGTTTACTATTCGTTAGGTGACTGTAAAGTAGCTGCTTTGGCAGTCTAATGTCGTCCATGCGGGTAACATGGCCAGTCCAACGAAGCGGTTCAATGATAATGGTAGCCTCGATGTTCCTACAGTTGGTGTCAGTAAGAACACTGGCATTTGTTCTCTTCTCTTCTCCCAGCAAATTCGGAGGATGGAACGTAGACTGCGTTGGTGAAAGTTTTCAAGTGATCTAGGGATAGGGAGAGTTGCAACGGACTGCCGATAGCCCAGTTTGTTGGGTTTCGCCTTAGTGGCCTGTCTATCAGGCATTGCCTTCGTCCGCCGGTGTAGTTGTTGGGTTTCCATGGTGGTCACTTCTTCCGCCTATACCACCGTTGGGGTCTTGTTGGAGCTCTGTAAGCATGTCTGCCTGATGTGGGGCTCCACCGCAGATTTTTCGTTCGGGGTTTTTTCCCTTAGCTTTATACAAACCAAGGTTAATCCGCAAGGCAGCGGGGAAATTGTTGGTAGGCGCCAGGATGTGTCCACATGCCAGTGGGCTTATGCCCCGTCCCCCTGGGGTCAATTGCGACTCCGAGATTCCCTGCTGGTCTAGCCTGGGCCGACGAGGCACCCAGTTACCGTGTGTTGCCACGAGGAGGCACAGCAGGAGTCTTGATGGTGAAGTGGCTGTGTACTGGCAGGGAAGACTTATGTAAGTTGCTTCCTTGTTAGCCACGAGGGCTAGCCAGCAGGCGGTAGCTGAAAGCGAGAGGGAGCAAGCAGTGCTTGCACCTTAAAACTAAGATAGTGCTGCCACACTAGACGCATTTCACCACCTTGTGTGCAAAACACATCCACACCCACCCACACACACACACACTACGTTAGTACTGCTATTCATCCTTCCCATACGCTTCCTCCGAGGAGAATTCAATTGCATCAGTTATATATGTGTGTATATATATATAAATATACATATATATATATATATATATATATATATATATATATATATATATATATATATATATATATATATATATATATATATATATATATATATATATATATATATATATATATATATATATGTCTATATATATCTATATATCTATATATTTCTATAGATATATTTCATTAGTGGTCCAGCGGTTAGCGTTCCTCGGTCACAGTCATGGGCTCGTGGGCCGTGGTTCGAATCCTGGCGGGTTGAGGTGTTGATTGTATGTAGAAGCCCACGCGCTTTATTGGGCTAATGAAATATATATGGATCCTCGTGTTTCGAAGCCGGATTTGGTAAAACGTTACTCTGACCACCTACGTGATACGGGTACTCCCCATTAGAGGTTCACGGCGCCATAAGCTCGTTGAACAGGCTTTGTGTGAAATAT
This sequence comes from Homarus americanus, assembly GCF_018991925.1. Lineage (NCBI taxonomy): Eukaryota > Metazoa > Arthropoda > Malacostraca > Decapoda > Nephropidae > Homarus > Homarus americanus. The sequence continues at coordinate 12,993,818 of NW_024737097.1, forward strand.
AGCAGAGTCTAGGACTACTTTTAGTATCCTGGTGGTCCAGCGGTTAGCGTTCCCCGGTCACAGTCATGGGCTCGTGGGCCGTGGGTTCGAATCCTGGCGGGTTGAGGTGTTGATTGTATCTGTAGATATATATATATATGTATATATAAATATATACGTATATCTATATATATATATCTATAGATATACGTATATATATATATATATATATATATATATATATATATATATATATATATATATATATATATATATATATATATATATATATATATATATATATATATATATACCGTTTGACTGAGACCACACTAAGTCATATTAGGTTAGTAGTGCAGACAAACTACAGGGATGGTATAGTAGTGTATGACAGATCGCGGTGATGTTCATGTCTGAGGTGACACTTTCACTATTCACTGACAGGAGAACTATAACGTGTGTGTGCTTCTGTGGGTGCGGGTGCATATATGTATACATCTACATAATCTATAGTTCATATTCCTCCTCGATTGATCTCTGTATTTTTCTGCTCTCACTACATGTACCATACACTGTTCGGCCCCTCCACCTGTATGATAGAAACATGTGTTGACCTACAAAGTGTCGGGGGAAGATACTACAAAAAATTAGATGAAAAAAATATGAAAAGGTGAAAAGTGTCGAGCTTTAACTTAGTTTGTTCTTTTTGTTAACACAATATTTTGTAATCATAGATGTAATTTTATAAATCGTCATCCGATTTTAACTATTTTTTGTATTCAAATGAAATATAGAATTTTCTGCCCCATCCAGATATTATTATACTTTTGATTTATTCAAGTCTTACTGTTTTTCTTCCGGAGTCAAACTCATCAAAAATATTTCCGACTTCTTCAGGTTGAATATTACGTCTGGGAGTTTTATTCCAGCTGCATTTCTGGGTATAGGAATTAACTGTAAGAAATACCGATTTCCTCCCTAAGTAATATGAAACTTCATCATTTGTTCTATGTTAAGCAAGAATAGACGTTACAGAGTAATGTTCCTGAATTTTTCACACACACACACACACACACACACGGGGTTTTAATTAAGCTGATTATCACCCTCCAAGACGCCTAACTAAATCTACATATTCTAGCAGCCTTCTTATTAAGCTCAGAACTCCATAATATTTGTCACTGTCTTTTATGTTCTCGCCTCTTTTTCACTTCTCTTGAATTAGTAATATTAACTCGCAGAGAAAAGAACACGTACATATACATGTGTAAGTACAGGTATAGACATAACTCCAGGTATAGATACATACAGTATGTAAGTACAGCTGCAGGTTTATATGTATGATCAGATACTCTTACAGAGGCACAGATACAAGTAAAACTGTAATTACAGATTCATATAAAAATATCAGCTGATATAGATAAAAGCAATGTGTTGTTGTAACTATAAATAAAAGTTAATCAGGAAGAATAATGAACATACAAACACAAAAGAATAAGATAATATAAACATTATTAAAAAAACAGACAATGCAACTACAGGTACAGCTACAGGTAGAGATAGAGATACAGCTACAGGTACACTCGGAAACCATATTCTCTAGCCCACCTGGGTCGGTGCTGGAGGTTAGTACAGTGTCCTTTCTGGACGGGGGCCCATTCTAACTATCACGAGGCAACACACGCACGAACACACACAGGCATAGTACAGCTGTATAGATGATATTATGTATAAATATTGTATATGGCATTTTATACTCTGCATTATCTTTATTATATATGATCACGAAGAAAAATTACCATAGATTGTAGTTACAAAATTATGAATGGAAATAAACACTTCCAAACCACCCAGTGAATCCACACAACGTTTACAGTGCTTGTGTGTGTGTGTGTGTGTGTGCCAGACCACGATGTTTCCACCACACCCCATCTAAATCTTTTATTTTCCCTTCATTCGCATAACTATATGAAAAATCGTGTTTAATTTAACTACTTCAAAAACCTTAAATTACATGTGGATCAGTCACTCCTCATTTGACACACTTATAGTGTAATACTTTGACCATCCCACCTGGGCACATGGAGGCCCACGGTAACTCTCACGGGGCAACATACGCACGAACACACAAGTTATGATATGAACCCTTCCAGGCTTCACTATCATTATCATGTTATGTTCATCGTGCTCTGTATCTTGGTAACTAGTCATAGTATCAATACATGACAGTGTTATTAGTATAATATTGTAAATTTTGCCCTACAGTTATTGTTGTAAATCATGGACAGGAAGGATACATAAATTGTAATATCAAGTGTATGGTTCGCTCAAAGCCACCCCAAGTCAGACAACGCGTCACATAAAGTTACACTGTGTGTGTGTGTGTGTGTGTGTGTGTGTGTGTGTGTGTTCTGTAACATTAAGCTTCATCCTTAGTAGGTAAGATGTTTCATAAAGAGGTTTCTCCCATTCGTCATTGTGAGCATCGTCCCAGAGCACACTGTTTCCATCAAAACCATGGCTCATCCTTGTTTCCCTTCTTCCGTGTAATATGGCTAAGTGCTTGCTTTTCATTTTTTATTTACCAAAACAATGTGGATCAGTTACTCGTTACTTAACACATACATGCACTTAAAGCATCAAGATTGTTTTGTAGGCATGACTATTGGTGTAGAGGTGAACCAATAGCCTCCAGGATGCTGGCACTCCGAACAACATTGATAGTCATTAAAATTTTGATTACATTGGCCGAAAGAGATAATATAATTACGAAATACTACTAGCATGTATTGGCAAGGGCAGCCCAGAACCTTCAGGAACTCCGCCGAGTGGGTCCCATAGGCCACCCTTCTTAGCCAATCTCCTTAGGTACGGAGGCAGCTGAGGGTCTTCAGGACTCCGCCGAGAGGGCCAGAACAGCCGCCCTCACGCCCCCAAGGAGTGATGCTAGCGAAGGTCCCGCTGGACCCCGTGTAAGGTTGAGACTTTTCCTCTATTTCTCTCTAAGACTGAGAGAGGGAACACTGGCTAGTGACGCTAAGAGTATCTACTGTCATATCTTGATATATTTATTACTTATTCTAACGTAGCGTCCACAACACACCGAGACTTTGGTGTTTGTTTCTGCGAATGAAGGAGATATAGTGAGTCAACCTGAGACTTTAGCCAGCTGGTGCACGAGATTGGACTTACGACCACAAGTACCCACAACTTATATGAAGTATACAGGTATACAGTCCTCAGTAACTTTTACCAGATTCTTCACATTCTGGTATAAAAAAATATTAACATTATTTACCACTGCTTAGAGGTGTGATATTTGATGTTTCATAGTTTAATATTTATAGACAGGCAGTCTATTGAGGTGCTGACCTTCACCGCCAGCAGGAGTTGTACTGACAGCCCAACGATGTGTTCAGTGTATAAGAGAACTGTGTATGTTAACTAAAGCATGAGACTTGGCCTGCTGCTGTACTATGACAACATTATGTCGTGTGGGACATCACCAGAGTACTTCTGTGTTGGCCTAAGCAGACATATTCTAAAACTGCTGCTATGTCCTTTTAGCATCGGTCAGTGGACATGTTTGTGGTCGATTAGACATAACATATAACTGATTTACTTCACGTTCGTGGCAGCAGTAAAAGTAACATTATATTCAAAGTAAAGGGGAAGTATGACCTGAATGACTGGTGACGACTGGTGTGTTCGTGTGTGTGTTGACACTCTGTGAGCCGCCGACCAGTAAGGACACCCTGGTCTCACCTACCGCTCGACCTGAGTGGGCCAATAATTATGGTTTCTGATTGTACAGGTAGAGATACAGCTTATAAACACCAAACCAACCTTACTACTCACTCCACGTTATTGAGTCTTATCATTTTCTATATCCAACTACCAAGAGATGCTCATTAGGTTACTGATAATAATATCTCCATTAATACCTCTCACAAGGACATTCCCTTCATTACTACATGACGCTACACTCTTTTCACCACATTGTTACGTACACTTATAGTGGCATTTTGCTAATTCTATATGACACTCTTATAGTTATGAACCCCTGTGTATTACACTTTGAAGTTCACGTATAACTCGGTGCTATTTACATTTATTCGCCTTTTTTAAACACATTCGCAACCCTACACTCACAGTTTATATAGTACACTTGTAATACACCTACAACACTGAGAGTCTCGTACCTCACGCATACGACACTCCACAATTATGTGCCTCTTCTGTACACCCGAGGCCGTCCATATACCTGCTGATCAAAAACCTGGACCCCATCTGTGTGCCAGCTGAGGTTACACCAAAAAGCCATATTAATCACTTGGAGACCAACTGTGTACCAGCTAAACAAACATCTTTCTGTTTCAGTTGAACATATATCCAAACACCACATTTGTACCAGTTGAACAAATTCCCAGTTTCATCTGTGTACCATTAAACAAAATACCCAATGACCATCTGTGTAACAGCTGAATAAACACGCTCATTATTATTCCAGGCATTTTTCCTCGACAAAAAAAAATAATCATAATATTAGCCGGCGAAAAAATGCTTAAAATTTTCCACACACACGGAAGATGGGTAAACACACACACACGGCGGATAGGTAAACACACACACACGGCGGATAGGTAAACACACACGCACACGGCGGATAGGTAAACACACACACACACGGCGGATAGGTAAACACACACACACACGGCGGATAGGTAAACACAGAAGCACACACAGGATAGGTAAACACACAGAGGATAGATAAACACACGCACACACGGAAGATAGGTAAACACACACACAAATAGGATAGGTAAACACACACGGTTTATAGTAAACACACACACAGGATAGGTAAACACACGCGGATGATAGGTAAACACACACACACACACACACGGAAGATTGATAAACACACACACGCACAAACTCATGAATTCCCCTCCTTCATACACACACGAAACACATGGACACATACAGAAGCTCGACACCTTACAATCTCCTCCCTCTCACTTTTTCTCTGGTAGTATCATCATCATCATCATCATCATTTTCCCGTTGCCCATTCAGCACCTTCACAATTACCTGTGTTACAGTTATCCATCTCGCATTTGGTCTCTCACTCTTAAGTCTTTTCTTATCTCCTGACATCCCCTTCCGGTCCTCTCAGGTCTACAGGCCGCCATATCAGTGCCTTAGATTTCGCAATTCATTTTCGTAAACTAATTTCAGATCTTACCAATTCACTTTTTTTTGTATTCCTTCTAGCTATATATATAATTTTATATATATATATATATATATATATATATATATATATATATATATATATATATATATATATATATATATATATATATATATATATATATATATATATATATATATATATATATATTTATATTATCATTCTTCATGGAATATTTTGGAATTTTTATTTTGTATTATTATGCCAGGTTCCATATCGGTAATTTCAATACAGACAAGAAACATTAATCATTTACTGTTCGACTCGCACAAAGCGGTTGTTGATCCTAATCATATGACCCAGTTTACCTGGAACACTCCCATACCTTTGGATTTTGTTTAGCCTTTCGATCATGTACAGGTACACATACAGACGCGCACTACACATATGATCATACTGTATGTGTGTGCATGTGTGTGATCAGTGAGAGAGATTTTCCTCTTTCTCTGTATTATACATCTATAATTAAGGTGGAAGCGTTTCTCTCTACGATGGTCGGGCTCACCGTGTAAAAGAAGAATAGAAGCTGCACTTCAAATTCATGCACTCCGGCTTGGCTAATGGATTTCTGAAATTAGATCATGGTAGCCAATTTAGTTCGAGAATTAAACCACAGGAATTTGTTGAAGGTGTATTAATTCTGTTCCTTTCTTATATATATATATATATATATATATATATATATATATATATATATATATATATATATATATATATATATATATATATATATATATATATATTGATAAAATCACACGGGGAAAGGGAAACAACGGAGCACCTTAGCTTTCGTCTTTATTCAAGACATCTTCAGAGGCAACTGGATTACATGAATAGAGAGAGGCTTAAATATACAGGGTGACCTTATTAAGAACATAAGAACATAAGAAAATAAGGAGACTCCAATCGGCCGGTTGGCCTGTGCATGGCAGCTCCTGCAAAGAGTTACTACCACTCTCTATTATCCATGAATCTATCTAGCCTCCTTTTGAAACTTTCCAGAGTTCCCGCACTTACTACAAAGTTGCTAAGCTTGTTCCACTCGTCCACCACCCCATTTGTGAACCAGTTTCTTCCTATCTCCATCCTAAACCTTAACTTATCCAACTTGAATCCGTTGCTCCTAGTCCTATCCTGCTTGGATATTATAAGAACTTTATCTATATCCCCTTTATTGATTCCTTTCACCCACTTAAATACTTCTATCATATCTCCCCGCACTCTTCGTCTTTCTAGGGAATGCAAATTAAGTTTCTTTAACCTATCCTGATATGGAAGGTTTTTAAGTCCCGGAATCATTTTTGTCATTCTTCGCTGCACCGACTCTAGTGAATTTATATCATTCTATAATAGGGGCACCAGAACTGAACCGCATAATCCGGCCTAACTAGCGCAAGGTATAGTTGCAATAAGACCTCTGCACTCTTGTTACTTACACTTCTAGATATAAAACCCAATACTCTGTTTGCCTTATTTCGAACATTAACGCACTGTTTTCTAGGCCGTAGGTCCGGGCTTACAAGTACCCCTAGGTCTCTTTCACAAGTCGACTTCTCTAGGTTGATGTTGTTAAGGCTGTATACATTATCAGTATTTGTTCTTCCAATATTAAGTACGCTGCACTTGCTGGTGTTGAATTTCATTTGCCATTTTTCAGACCACCCCTGCAGTTTATTTAGATCCTCCTGTAAGGCATTTGCATCCTGCCCTGAATTAATCTGCCGCCTTATTTTGGTGTCATCCGCAAACTTGCTTATGTCACTGCTGATCCCAGTATCTAGATCGTTTATGTAGATTATGAACAAGAGTGGGCCTAGTACTGACCCCTGGGGAACCCCACTGGTTACACGGCCCCACTCAGATTTAACACCATCTACGCTGACCCTCTGCGTTCTATCGGTGAGCCATGATTTTATCCAATTTAAAACTTTCCCCTCGATACCATGAGCCTTAATTTGTCTCAGAAGCCTCTGATGCGGTACTCTGTCAAATGCTTTGCTAAAGTCTAAGTAAATATCATCGTAATTTTCGTCATTATCTACTACCTCAAAGACTTTCCTAAAAAACGTAAGCAGATTTGTTAGACAAGATTTTTCCTTTGTAAACCCATGTTGAGAGTCGTAGATTAATTTGCTTTTCCCTAGATGCGATCGGATGCTATCTGCTATAATTGATTCAAGAAATTTCCCCACTACTGACGTCAAACTGATCGGCCGGTAATTTGACGCTGATGCTCTGTCTCCTTTTTTGAATATGGGTACTACATTTGCCTGTTTCCACAAGTCTGGCACAACTCCGGTGTCTAATGATTTTGTAAATAAGTTTATGAGGGGTCCGCTAATCTGTTCCCTACACTCTTTCAAGACTCGAGGGAAAATTTCATCCAGCCCTGGGGATTTTGTTTTCTTTAGTTTATTTATCTTCTTAGGTACATCCTCTTTTCTGATAGTGATATTCTTTAATTTCTCTTCTTCCTTTCCCTTAAATATCAGTTCCACCTCTGGAATTTCATCGCAAATTTCTTCTGTGAAAACTGATAAGAAGTAACTGTTCAATGCTTTGCATATTTCTTCACTGCCATTTATCCCTTCTCCCCTCCCTGACTTCAAAGGCCCAACTTTGTCCTTGACCTTTGTCCTATATACCTGGAAAAATCCCTTGGGATTCGCCTTGGATTCTCTTGTTATTTTGATTTCATAGTCTCTCTTTGCTTTCCTTACATTTTTCTTAACATTCCTAGATAGTTCATTATACCTATTTCTGAGCTGCTCCTCCCCTCCCTTTAGTTTCTTATATATTCCTTTCTTTATTCCTATGTCATGTTTAAGTTTTCTGGTCATCCACCTTGGCTCATTCTTATTTGACCTAATTTTTCTGTATGGTATATTTTGTTCTTGTGCTTTATGTAGTATACTAGTGAATATATTATAGTCATGATCAATTGTTGTGTCATCTTTGACCTCACCCCTTCCTACTGGGGACTGACATGACTGTTCCCAGGTGACCTCACCTAGGTACATTCTTAACCCCTGATAATCTGCCAACCGAAAGTTTGGGACTCTAACCATATTGTCATTGTTTTTTGTTTCCCAATTTAGGGTGAACCTGATTTCTCTGTGATCACTGTTACCTAGTTCTTCCCCTACTGTGATATCTCTGATAATATTTTCTTTATTTGTTAATACTAGGTCTAATATATTGTCACCTCTAGTAGGTTCTGTAATTAGTTGTTTCAAAAAATTGTCCTGTACTGCGTTTAGGAAGTCTTCAGATTCATAGTCACCTACAATGTTGTCCCAGTCAATATTTCTGAAGTTGAATTCCCCCATAATGCATAGGTTCTTATATTTTGCTACCCTACTCATTTCCTGCCATATAGGCTGAGCTGCTTCTTTCCCAAGACTTGGGGGCCTGTAAATCACACATAGAGGAGCTTAAGAGAAAGGGGGCGACGTGACTAGTCAGGTCAGGTCAAAAATAAGGGACCCACTAAATAACTATCCTACATCTAGATCCAAGGTTTTCAAAGCATTTTTAACCTTGGGCCACTGACAAATAAATTTATGTATCATACTATCAGTTTTGAACTGACCATCACTAAGGTTTATTGATTGTAAAGGCCTGGGACTCAGGGATAGAAATCCCTTACCAGGCTAATCAGGATCTTAATAAAAGAAAGTCAAGGACCATGGTTTTCCGAGGAATAACAAACAACCGTTTGAGATTGGCATCTCTTTACTATAAAAATATAACACAAAACTCTGACACCACTCAACAAACATCAAATAATTACGAGAGTCAAACAATTAATGGAAGCAAACAATTAAAGGAATCAAACAAATAATGGGAGTCAGCAATTAATGGATTCAAACAATTATAGAATCAAACCATGAACAAATATTTCCTACGGCAGTGGCCCTGGGGGAAGGTTCTGGAACACGGTGATGCACACTGAGGGTAGGGAAGCGTCCCACACTCGAGCGACGTCTTGAAATGGCAGAACACCGGGGCACAGACGGAATGAGATGTATTGACGGTCGTGGTATGCGGTAGTGGTAGATGACCAGAGAGTTGATAGGTGAAGGTCTGGGAACACAGCCCACGAGTCCAGGACCTATGATGAGATCACAGCCAGAATTTGACGGACAGCAGGGTAGCTAGATACTGACTGTATGGCGGCTGGGATGAATCTGCCGGTGGCGCAGATAGTCGCTGCCGTTCTCACCTCCGTCCAACCACCCCAAGTGTCGTCTGCACCAGCAAACGAGCGAGTTAGCAGCGGTAACCAGCCGGAGGATCGTTTCCGCCCTTACATTGATTTTAATTCCTTAATCAAACTAGCTTCAACCAGAAGTCTTTCTGTGACACAAGATGGTTTGAATACTTCTAAGCTTTTTTCCCAAGCAATGGGATGATTGTTATTCCTAACATGAACGAACAGAGCACTGCTTTCAGATGCTGTTCTGATATTGTACTTATGTTGTTTGATTCTGAGCTGCAGTGTTTTTCCTGTCTGCCCTACATAATTACCATTACATTTGCTTCATGGAATACAATAAACACTTCCATTTACATTCGAACTTGGGCTATTTTTTTATTAACATATTGGTAATGGTTGAGTCATACTTGAAAACAACATTAATATTTAGTAATTTGAGGGACCGAAATAAGGGGACAAATTCATTGCTATAGGGCAGAGTCAAATTATTCTTAATTGTAGGAATTTGCCTGGTTTGAGAGGAATGAAAGGATTTTTTAGCCCTTTTAAAACAACGATCAATAAACACAGAATGGTACCCAAGTTTTTGTGCAATGGAACGAATGTTTCAATTCTTCATCAATAAATTCAGCGTCACAAATACGCAGACATCTCAAGAACATAGCAGAAAAAACTGACATTTTGGTAGACTCCAGGTGATTCGATAAAAAATTCATGAAACTGTCTACCTGTGAATGTGATACTTGGGACAATATCATTAAGCTTGTCTAAAAATTCCAATGGGTCACTGTTTCTAGGCCAAAGACAAAGAACATCATCTACATATCTATACCATGGATGAATAAAGTCCCCCATATTGGGTAGTAATTTAGCCTTAAAAAACTCCATATAAATACAGGCTGGAGGAGTCAAACAATTAATTGATATTTCCTACGGCGACAACCAGGTGGAATGTTTTGGTAAAGCGGTGATCCGCTCTCAGGGGGAAGGTCCAGGGTAGCTACCTCACTTGGCGTTGGTGGGCGTGGAGGAAGTGGCGATGATGTGGCTGCCGCGGTAGTAGCTGAAGCAGGTGTCCGGAGGTTGACAGCCGAATAGTGAAGGTCTGGGGAATCTGCCCACGAGCCCCAGAAGCTTCAGATGAGCACACAACCAGAATTTGAACGAACAGCGGGGTGCAAGTACAGCTGTGTTGACGGCTGGGTTGTGTCTGTTGTGTGACGAAGCAGTAGCAACCTTCTCACCTCCGTCTACCCAAGGTGGGTAGATACCTGGTAGCCTCACGCAGGCCCATAGGAATTCACTAATTGGCAACTCTACTCTCGAGATCGCTAAGCCACGCCCCTTTGTCACTTCATGCGTTTGTAATATTGAGGTATTATTATCTGCTTCTACTGTTTGATGTAACTAAGTGGGCGGAGCTTAATAAGTGATGTCATCGCTAGCCAATCAGCGACGTTGGATGGAATCTAGCGGTCGCAAGCGTCGCAAGTAAGATATTTATATTAATTTTATATATTTAATCAGTGGCTCGAATTAAAATAAAACAAAAAATCTCTATTCCATACATTTATTGTACAACTTTTAATATCATCATAAGCCTTCAAAAATACGCAAATTAAAAATTCATTATTTTCATTAGCGTAGACCCTATGGGAGTGAGGCTACCTAGAGAAGTCGACTTGTGAAAGAGACCTAGGGGTACTTGTAAGCCCGGACCTACGGCCTAGAAAACAGTGCGTTAATGTTCGAAATAAGGCAAACAGAGTATTGGGTTTTATATCTATAAGTGTAAGTAACAAGAGTGCAGAGGTCTTACTGTAACTATATCTTGCGCTAGTCAGGCCGCACCTCGATTATGCGGTCCAGTTTTGGTGCCCCTATTATAGAATGGATATAAATTCACTAGAGTCGGTGCAGCGAAGAATGACAAAAATGATTCCGGGACTTAAAAACCTTCCATATCAGGATAGGTTAAAGAAACTTAATTTGCATTCCCTAGAAAGACGAAGAGTGCGGGGAGATATGATAGAAGTATTTAAGTGGGTGAAAGGAATCAATAAAGGGGATATAGATAAAGTTCTTATAATATCCGAGCAGGATAGGACTCGGAGCAACGGATTCAAGTTGGATAAGTTTAGGTTTAGGAGGGAGATAGGAAGAAACTGGTTCACAAATAGGGTGGTGGACGAGTGGAACAAGCTTAGCAACTTTGTAGTAAGTGCGGGAACTCTGGAAAGTTTCAAAAGGAGGCTGGATAGATTCATGGATGATAGAGAGTGGTAGTAACTCTCGACAGGAGCTGCCATGCACAGGCCAACCAGCCTATTGCAGACTCCTTATTTTCTTATGTTCTTATGTTTATCTACCTACCTTGCGTCTACCCCCCTCCCCCCTTAGTGGGGCCACGAACAAGCAAACGAGCAGCGGACAACCATCTCGCTCGTTACCGCCCTTACAATATATATATATATATATATATATATATATATATATATATATATATATATATATATATATATATATATATATATATATATAATCTCTCTCTCTCTCTCTCTCTCTCTCTGGTCTTTTTGTGGTTCATTTCCGATAAAAATGCCAAACCAGTATGTACTTCTTGTTAGAATTTAAAAATATAATTGACTTATATTTTTCAAAGAGCAATTATGAAATATGATCAATTATTAATTTGTTAAATTTTATAATTACTCTACGACTTACAAGAAAACTAAATAATATTATAAATTAAACATTGCATGGCATATTTATTATATATAGTATTATATAATTATTTTCCACACTATTTATATACCACAACAAATTATATCAGTTAAAAAAAAGGGGACAAAATTTATCCCCAATGCCACAAGGAGCAACAAGAAAAAATAATAGCGGATATATCTCGAGAGAAAAAAACAAAAGAAAAGGGAACCATCGTCTCAGTCAGCAAGAGATACAAGATATATCGAGCAGCAAAAAGAACCATCGTCCCAGCCAAAATAGAGGGCCTGGTGGAGCTGTTACCGCGTAACAGTGGTGTTCTTTCTTTAGGTCTAGGACGCCACAACGATAAATCATAGCCTAACCTAACGCTCTTAGATTATTTCGAGGTTAGGTAATGTTGGGTTTGTTTTGATAGTTTAGTTTTGTTTTCCTTTCATAAATATTATAGCTCCAGGAGCCTTCCAGACCCAGGGTGAAAATACACGACTGCGACAGTTACCCCGCGGACACTGTATTAAATGGAGTGGACGACCACTGCTCCTCTGTCACCGGAGTCTCTGCTCGTCCTCCTTGTTTTTGTATGTCGTTCTTTTAACTAGATTAACGGAGAGAGCCGCTGGCGACTTATCATATCACGCTGCCTTGTTTGATTTGTGAGGGAAGTTTGTGGTGAGCGGCTCATGAAGATGTGTGTTTATATCACAAATCTTTAGGCTACACCATGTTTTGTTATCGAGGACCCCGGACTTTAGTTTCCTTCCTGTCAAGGAGTAGGTAGGTACTGTAGGTCGGTCTGTCTGTCTGTCTGTCTGTCTATCTTCAACAAAAAATATTGTAAATTTAACTTGTTCACCGGTTTTCAACGCTATTTCACTTCGTTTCTTACAGATGATGTATTGTATATGGCTGGGTGATACACCGTACACTTATCAAGATGGTTTAAATCCGATTAATCCATCCGCCATAATGTCCGTGTTCCGGCCGAAGGGAGATATACCACCTTTAAGTGACTTCTTGATTTTGTAATTTTTTTCTTCTATAATTGTCGATTAAAAGCATGTGTGTCAAGGTAGATTACTACAAATAATTCTCAACATTGGTCGTTTTGATTCGTTTCTAGTAATCAGTAAGAAAGTTTCCGAAATGCGTTATAAAATCAAGCGCGTTGTTCATTCGTTATAATAATATTAATGTTGGTAATAATATTAATGACAATATTAAAAAAATTATAATATTAGTAATAACAAAAATAATCATATTTGTTAACCACAGAAAACCCAACACCGTCTCTGTTTCCTCTGTAATTCAAGTAAATCGATTTATTCCACTCAATCAAACGAGGATTTCCGATTTGCATATTTCTTCCATTAGATCCGGCTATAAAGGACCCGCCATTAAGCTGATGGTCATTACACGCCTGACCCACAACCTCTGACCCTACTTTGTTTTGCTACCTTAATTAGGCATCATAAGTTTACTAATTCCAACAGATGGTCTGTCTGTTTGTATGTGTGTAGTTATTTGTTTAATAATGATAATGACAACATTATTATTATTATTATTATTATTATTATACACCACTTTACACTTGCCAAAGCAAAAGTAGACATAAATTCCAAAGCAGACATATACGCATATGTCTACATACGAACACAGGAATCTAAAAACTGGAATACACACACACACACACACACACATATATATATATATATATATATATATATATATATATATATATATATATATATATATATATATATATATATATATATATATATATATATATATATGCAAATAAATCACTGTAGGTGCGTGATCTAGGTATATGTACTCACCCTGAAGATGTGAATTACACAGCCTTAGGAACTTCGTGTTTTCTTCTTTCCTTGTGGTTATTAGCATATATATATATATATATATATATATATATATGTATATATATATATTTATATTATATTTATATTCGTATGATTTTGTTCAAGTGTAAAGCCGAGTACTGAAAGAAGATAAGTTAGGTTAGTGCAAGGTGTACAGTAGGTACGAGTTTAAGTTAAGTTGCAGTAGATTTGGTTAAGTTCCTGGTCTTGCTGCACCTCCGAAAAAATTAGTAAGTTCCCAGACAGAAGACCTCCATAGGCAAAACTCTACTCGCGGGGCGCCGTATAACTCAATCTCCTGGACCTGACGATGAATTATACAAGGCGAGTCCCACGAGGAGAAAACATCCCCACAAAAATTCTATTATAGGGAGGAGTAAGTGAGAGGGGAGAGAGTGGGGACTCGTAGCCTTGTGGTCAGACGGTAGAAGGCTGAGAACTGGGAGGAGTCTTCCGCCTGCGTGGTTGGTGACATTTTCATATCCATAATCGAATTGGCTGGGGATATTTCCGGGCTAGGGAGGAGGAGGAGGGGGTGAATGGGAAGGGGAGAGGAAGTGTAAGGGTAGGGGGCAAGATAGGATGGATGGGCGTGTACTGAGGGTTGACAGTTGGGTTTGGAGGGTAAGGGTGGCATAGCGGGAGGGAAGGGTAAGCAGTAGGAGTGTGAGGGGGTGGTGGAGGGGGAAATAGGGTGAATGAGTGTAAGTTGAGGGGAGAACAGTGGAATTAGGATTGAGGGGGGGGGGCCAGGATAGTGCGGTAAGCGGTGACAGGATGAATGAGTGAAAGCTGGGGAGTTGGAAGTAGGATGTGGAAGGCGGAGAGAGGTAGGGGGCATAGGATAAATGAGTATTTAAAATTAGAAGAAGGGAAGGAGCAATCATGGATAGGATGAAGATTGAGAAGCGTGTGATTATGAGATGTGTGTATGTGTGGATATATTAATTCTGTGTGTGTGTGCGTTTTTGTAAGTGTGTATGTATACGTGCGTATGCATGTATATGTGCTTATCCTGGCAGATAATATTGATATATGTGTTTACTGGCGCATGTCTGTGTATGACAAGAAAGAACAAGTGTGTTTGCCTGAGAGGGAGAAGACCATTGTATACTGAAGCGAACAAATATATATATATATATATGTGTGTGTGTGTGTTTACATGGGAGGAGGAAAAGGAGTGTACATGTAGGGAAAATAAATGTACTGGGGAGACGAGGGGTAGTACAATGGGGAGAATAAACCTGTATCACTCGGGGGTGGGGAGGGGAGGTTGAGTGTGCTGGGGTGAAGAATGAATGTATGAGGAGGAATGTATAGTGAGGGGGGAAAAGTGAATGCATATATAAAAGAAAAACAAAAATGTGTTTATATGGGGAAAATATAAAGTGAGAAAAGTGATTGGTTATTTAGAGGAGAAAAATGCATTATGTGTTGACGAAAAGAGGAGTTGTCATGAAAGGGTATATTCTTAGATGAAAACGTGAATGTGGGTCCCATAGGTTTGACGAACTGTTAGGGTCAGTAGGGATACGTGAGGATGCAGCCTAAACTATTATCCGGAACGCAAAAAGGCAGCGTGACCGGTAAATGCACTCAACCACCTTCTCCCCCTCCCAATGATAAGGACTAATTCACAACTGGGTGATGTTGGGGTGTCCTAGGCGCGAATCAGCCAATCTTAGGACAGGAGGCAAAAGTTGTACTCAGTTGACTATAATATATGAAGGATGTATTAAATAAGCTGGAAGATACTATATACAGTATATATAATAAAAAAAATATACAGTATATATCTCGAAGTTCCATAACTGTTTTAAACCAAATTGCTTCCCGAGACGTTTTGAAATCGCGCTAACCATCATGTATACATTCTTCTCTGTTGTGCCATTGTTCTGTCTCGTTATAACCGTTACCACTCTAGCGTCTACTTACTACACTCTTGAAAATTGTCTATGATATTGATGCCACTAAGCGCTACGCAGGTACACGTGGCATCTGGTTCATATATCCTTATAACGAAGTATATACTATTCCTTCCGTTTACGTAACAGGTAATTAATGGCGATATAACTAAACATATAACCGGAATTCCCTATATTTGAATCCCTTTATACATTATAATCAATTATCTTGTTTAATGAATTTAAGAATAAATTATATTTCGTTTTAATATATTAATTTATTAATATACTAACGCTGCGTGTATCTCTGAGTATACTATCGACATAAGGAATTGTAAACAAAACTAAGAACATTCAGGACACTCACTGTTAATTAAGTTATAGTGGCGGTGACATTGTTATAAAGTTTAACATACACTGAGACTTCTTGATGACAGACATAATTATTGAAGTTAAGGGTTTGAATAATATTCCAGGAATATGTTAGACACAAACTTGGTGGTATTAAAACGTGTGTGTGTGTGTGTGTGTGTGTTTGTGTGTGCGCGTGTGCGTGCGTATGTGTGCGTGCGTGTGTGTGCGTGTGGGTGTGTGTGCGTTTGGGTGCGTGTACGTGTGTGGGTGTGTGTGGGTATGTATGTGCGTAAAAATCATAATGATATAAATATTAATCCTGCACATACACTTAACCTTTACATTTGAAAATAATTTAATAAACACCATTAAAATGACCAAGAAAAGGAAAGATAGAGAGAATAATAAAAAAGAGGGGTAGAGAAAACAACATAGAGGAAAACAAAAAGAGAGAGAGACCAGATATTAGTAACTGGACATAAACCCATGCAAGCCGCCGAGACTGTAGATAACGTGTACATATATAGGAGTGTTTGTCACGATAAATAAGGATAATCGACGATTGATTTTTAAAAAGCAACTGATGTTTTGCCAAATAAGGAGATTTTTTTGGTTTCTATTGCTACAACTCTATGCAAATTTATTGGTAATTTTGTTTTGTTTCATTTCGGTTAGGTGAGGTTTGAAGTTATTCATTTGTGTTCTGATAACCTACTTGATCCTCTATGGCCAGTCAAACAGTTCATTGAATTTATCGCGAATTCGCATCTATTCTATTTAGAGTATTGTATATATATATATATATATATATATATATATATATATATATATATATATATATATATATATATATATATATATATATATATATATATATATATGATAACCACAAGGAAAGAAAACACACGAAGTTCCCAAGCGCTTTCGTGTAATTCACATCTTCAGGGGTGAGTACAGCATATACCTAGATCACCTACAGTGATTTACTTGCATATATATATATATATATATATATATATATATATATATATATATATATATATATATATATATATATATATATATATATATAGGAGGAACATAGAGGAAATATAGCTACTGTGGGCTATATCTATGTCCTACTTCCCCTCACCTAAGCTTTCTCTGTCTTCCCCTCACCGATCTCTTCCCCAAGTTCATTTTCCCCTCTCACTCTCCCTCCCCATATTATATTCTTCCTTTTTCCCCATTCCCTTGTCTCCCCCCATTTATTATCTCCTCCTTTCCTCTTTCTCATTTCTTAGTTTTTCTCTACCCTTAGTTTTCCTTTTCCTCTACGTCCTCTCCTCTCGCTCTCCTTTCCCTGCACCACTCCCTTCCCCCTCTTTCCACACCCTCATCTCCTTCCCCAAAGCCTCATGAATCCTCTTTTTACTCCTCCCCCATCCCCCTCATCATTTTCTCTCCTTCTCCCTACACCCTCACCTCCCACACCCTCGTCTCCCCCTCACCCCTCTCCGTTCCACACTCTGACCGTCCTTTTCCTCCTCTCTTCCCTTCCTACGCCCTCATCATTCCCCCCTCCTCTCCCCTCCCCTTGGCTCCCCCACTGTTGACATACGAGGCCACTTTGTTTTCATTACCTTAAAGAAAACGTGAGCGTCGCGAGGGGAAACTCTTATAAGTTTGTATGGATTTGCTCCTTCACTGATGTGTTATGGCGTGTTTTATTGCTCTTTTATGGATGAGTCATAATAGTAGTTTCCTTGAGTGGATGGTGAAAGAGGGGTCTAGGAGTGTGTGTATGTGTGTATTTGTGCATACGTACGTGTGTGTGTTTGTTTGTGTGTGCGTTCGTTCGTCCGTGTGTGTGTTTGTGTGTGTGTACGTGTATTTATCCACGTTTAGTGATATATGGGTTGACGTAACCCTCTTCCAAAAAGTTTTAAAGAGGCTTCTTACATTTGTTTTAGGCCTGGTGGGTAAGTTTGTTTTCTTATGTTTGTGGCTGAACGTAACAAATGAATACGTGCGAGGAAACAAGAATTCAGGTATGAAAAAATCACTTTGTTGATGAATGTTACCTGAAATTACTTGTTCGTTGAAACCTGAAGTTGATATCCACTAAGGTTATTAAACACTATTGAGTGGAACCTGTGTTTGTTATGATAAACGTGTACCTATATTTATCTAAGGATTAATATTGTAGATATATGAAGAATTACCCGTATATAAATAAATCGGGGATCATATCTCTAAAATAACTGGCTCTAATATCATCTCCAGTCATTCCGGACTCAGTTGATTATCCTTGATCACACTGACTAACTGTTTACCTTTGTGTTTATGTACATAGTTTATATACTGGCACGTACTTGCCGACTCACTGTAAATTTGTATGACGATTTTACTGAATAAATATCTATCAATCGTAGTAAATTTGAGGTTGATCCATTAAGTCAAGAGAAAGTTTTCAAGTGGATTTAATAATCAAAATCAAAAGAGCGGAATAAATGCATTACTATTATTCCCATTGTTCAAGAAGGAAAGGACCGGAGATCACACAGTTGAGGTAAAACAGTGAGGAAGATGACAGAAAATGAAAGAAAAGAGGATACACGGAGGGAGAAGAACAAAACAGAAAATGAGAGGAAGTGAAAGACAGAAAGAAAGAAGGACGCAGTTAAAGAAAATGATAAAGAAAACAAATTTCGAAGGCATAAAAACAAGTAAGACACGTCAAATTTATCCCCATTAATACATATATACGGAATAAGCAGGTGGCCTCACAGAAATTTCCCACACAACACACCTTGCGATTCCGGTAAATTCTTACGATTTGCACATGAATAATGTATGTGGAAGTGCATTACTATTCTAAAAAAGTTTCCCTCCGCCGCAAACTTCTCTTAGGGCATGTATTCTCTTAAAGTGGTTAGGGTGGGTCTGGACCCACCCTCAGCCCACCCGACCCGCCCACCCCATCCGCCCACCTAGCCCACCATTCTGAGGAGTAGTTGTATGCTAACTTTTTTGGACTTGTTGTCTCGACCAGAGCAAGTCCAGCAAATGGGTTTTCTCGATGTTATTTCCTGGCAAGCTCTTTGAGAGACCATTCGTTCAGTTTTCATCGCTGAATGAAATCCTTGTGTCATGTACTTCACTACTCCCGGATTTTCACTTCTTGTATGATGACTACTTGTTAAGATTAAGTACGACTCTACTCTATGGTGCATCAACCAGGACACTATTTTTCAAGGTTGCGTGTGTATATGTTTCAACAAGTCGTTTACAATGAGTTTATGCACCAAAAAAAAAAAGGTATGACAAGTTTAAACCTCTGAACTTAAAGTAATTCAACAATTTCATGTGTGGAAGAGAGATAAACATCTTTTTGTTTTGCTACTTTTTTTACGTTTCTTTAAAAAGTATTGAACCAATTTTTAACTATCAATTCGAAAAAAATTAACCTAATCCCGAATGTAAATAAATGTTCATAAGATTCTTTATTGTTTTTCACAGTGAAAGTTAAAAAGGTTTAGGAGATGAAGTAAGACGGTGGGAACAATTCATTGTGCCGAGGTTTGGAAGTTGAGTCCAGCGCTTTAACAAGTTTGCTCATCTGATCCTGAGAAGTTGAAATTTATGAAGGGGTAATTCTGAGTCATGCCCTTGAGCGTGTGAAACTGAGCTGTGGCTTCTGGTAATACATGGAGTTATGAAGGAGTGAACATAACGTTGTTGGCCTACATTCTGCTTCTATTTGGACTGTTGCACTCGCTCACGTCCTGTTGCGGGGAACAGTAGTTCGATTCTCGGGCGCCCCCAGTTCATCCAGTTGTAATTGGGTACCTAAGTTTACAACCTGGGGAAGTGTAGATGGTCAAGAGGCCATGTAGCCTCCTTGTGTACCGAAGACTTGGTATATAGTGTGCTGTATCCACACTGTCCCTAACGGTCAGTCATGCCTATGGGGCCCACGTTCACTTTCACGATTGTAAGAGCCAGTAATGATGGAGATGATGTAAATACAGATAATAATAATGAGAATGAGGATGTTTCTAGTGATATAACTTTGCTTATACTAATATCATTAAATATTAACAACAATACCACATCCACCTTAATTACTACTACTTTTACAACCACTACTACTTCATTGTTACTACTACTATTATCAGTGTTACTGCTATAAATACAAATAATGATAATAATAATAATAATAATAATAATTCCGTTATCGCTATAACTTGATGAATTAGAATATTGCCCTCGTGACAGAGAAAGGGTTTCAGGATATTACTACACCGGGAACCTAAGAAAGAAACCTCCTCATTGTTACCTTAAGTTAGTCTTTATGTAATACTGCTATGATTTTTATCTCTGTATTAGTCAGCTCTATGAATGCCTCTCCTGAATATTTGACCGGCAATGTTATTTTCATTTTTTTGGCAGTTTTATCACATAGGCCTACACGCTGTTTGACAAGCAGTTGTGGAATATTTATTTTAACATTACGTGAACTGTTTTTTGTAGCATTATCTCATTACTTGAGCCATTAGTATGAAGCTTTTTTTAAACGCTAACATACTTCGAGCTTACTAGAGAAGAATTTATTACTGGGAATTAATTTTGCTTTTGATCTTCATACTTTGGACAGATTATACTTTAAACTATTAAACATGGAACTTATTAAACCATTTATCATACCTCGTCAAAAAGATAATTAGTCTAGAACTTCATTTGATAGATCTTATTATAGATATATTATCGTATAATAGAACCTGGTTATAATAATTATTACTTTCTCAAATAAAACTTGCTAATGCTATAGTCATGCCTCGTTTAACCAGAACCACCAATCCTGAACCCATTGAAGAGTTGAATTTCTTCTAATTCTTAAATTTTAACATGTTAAAATTTATTAAGCTTCGATCATGATTAAAAAGAACTTATAAAATTTAAAACTTGGCATAAAAAGAAGAGAATATACTAAGACCAGCGTCCGGTCAATTCGTCGCCGGTCAATTCGTCGCCAGTCACGCCAGTCCTGGCCAACCTATTCAGGATCTTTAAAACAGGAGAGTCAAAAGCCAGGGATTTCCAAGGGTGACAAACAACCGGAAGAGAGGATATCTCTTTACTCGGACAATCAAGAAATAATCACAAGATTACACGGTCACTACTCAACAAAATATAGCCAGAAATATATAACACAAGGCAATGCACAATCCTATACGGCACTCTATGAATGCTAGGTTAGGTTAGGTTCAAATTGTAAACCATTCATATCAAATTTACCGACGACGAATTGACCGGCGACGAATTGACCGGCAACGAATTGCACTAGCACCGTAAGACCTTATCATACAGGAGTTATACGCAGGCATATAATTTAAAAACTTGAGATAATTATACCTTGTTATGGAAGAATTTCACATTATAGTTGAACATATAAAAATCATACGTTGCTAAAGTAGAACTAACTGTGCTTAAAAAAGATGATAAACTTGAAGTAAACTATGCGTATGATTCAATAACTGACTGACTATGCGTTTTAATTAACATATAAGAATTTATCATAATCAGGCCATGTTGTTATAGAATTTCCTTAAAATTATGCCTTATCATACTTAGTACACAAAATGCTCAGTATACAATTCCTCCGCCCCCGCCTGTGTGCGTGTGGGGAAGCGTTGATTGTTTGTCTGTCCGTCCGTCCGTCCGTCCGTCCATGACATATTACAAAGCGCCGAATAATATTTCCTATTCTCCATAGGTTAATTTAAGTTTGGTGTACAAGTATATTCTACAAGTTTGTTAGTGTGAGTGTCTGACGTATTGTTAGTGTGAGCGTCGGACGTGTTGTTAGTGTGAGTGTCGGACGTGTTGTCAGTGTGAGTGTCGGACGTGTTGTCAGTGTGAGTGTCGGACGTGTTGTCAGTGTGAGTGTCGGACGTGTTGTCATGTGAGTGTCGGACGTGTTGTCGGACGTGTTGTCAGTGTGAGTGTCGGACGTGTTGTCAGTGTGAGTGTCGGACGTGTTGTCAGTGTGAGTGTCGGACGTGTTGTCAGTGTGAGTGTCAGACGTGTTACTAATGTGAGTGTCGGACGTGTTGTTAGTGTGAGTGTCGGACGTGTTACTAGTGTGAGTGTCTGACGTGTTACTAGCGTGAGTGTTGGATGTTCACAAGACCAGTATGCTGTACTGGAGAGAGCGTGAGGGATGGCCGTATCTTTATCAAACTCTACAATAAGTTGGTGATAATATGTGTCTTAGGTCTTACTTCTGATTGATATTATCTTTTAAAAGTCTAAAGAGTATTTTTGTCACGTAATATAAAGCACAGCGTCTTAGTGTATATTTGTTTGTGTTTTTAACCTAAAGTGCTGAAATTTGATTGATTATTTTTTGTCTGTGCCATTAATTTTGGCCAAGGATAGTGAAGTGGATGTGCTTTAGATAATACAGAGGTGGGTATAGTGAGTGTCATGTGGGTGTAAAGTATATGATAGTGTAATGGAAGCAGTGAAGGTGAGAGTGTAGTCACTATAATGGATGTACAGTATCTGGCAATGTCGTCACAGATACATAGACTGTAAGCTGCCCCCCAGAAACAAACCCCGGCAACGCTGGCTACCCCCGCTACTTATCATATAAATGAGGGCAGGAAATTATGCTTGATATATCAAACCAAAATTCGAAAAAGTTTAATTGTAATAAAAGTGAGTTTAGGTATTATACTTGAAGCAATTATAAAAATACAGGTGGTATTATGTTAAATATAAGCACAGTGTTTCATGTCTAATATACCTATCAAAAAGTAATTAAGTATAATTATACGCTGTGCATAAGTATTGATACTTTATCCTGTGGGTAATTAGCTATCAATATTCTAAGTTATATTACACAAAATATGTGAGTGAAACCTCTTGTTGAAATAACAATTCAAACTGTCTGTACTCACCCCTGAAGATGTGAATTACACGAAAGCGTTTCGGAACTTCGTGTTTTCTTCTTTCCTTGAGGTTATCAGCATATATATATATATATATATATATATATATATATATATATATATATATATATATATATATATATATATAAGCTCAATTTGTTTTTAAAAGTACCGGCGTTGTTCCTGCCTCAAACATACTGTAGATCATTACTTAATTGTTTTATTGGTAATGTTGGAGGAAACGGTGAACACCCGATGGACCCTATGAAAATGCACCAACATTTCGGGAGATGTCATTTGCATGAAACTTAACAAAGAAATTAAAATGACAATGAACAGAACCTAACCTAACCAACCTAACCTTACCTAACTCCTAACCGAGGGCCGGAGACAAAGCAAAATAATAAATAACTATGATATGAGGTACCAATTAAAGCAACTTTCTTGAAGCGGCATTGTGTAATTTTTCTTTTTTTGTGGACGTAAGAGTACGATCGGTTGTTGCACTGAAAAACATATTTCTGGTTCACTATCAGTTCTCTGGCGCATTTTGATCACTTGCACGTCCTCCCAAGAAGTCCATGTTAACAGATGAACTCTTGGAGACGGTCTTCATCCTCCACAAGTACAGATAACTTGCAATACGATACAGAACACGAAGCGATAACAACGCCATTGAAAAACACGATGCCTTGCTTTTTCAGTCCTCTTTGAGGAAGAACAATAAGTATACGAACATACTCCAATCCAACTATATAAATCTCATATTTTATACATAGAATAGGTCCAAAATCCAATTGCGCGAAATTAAAAAAAAAATGGGATTTACGCAGGTCATAAACAAGACAACTAGAACATTGAAGCTTATAACATGGAAACCAAAAGACAATCATGCCAGTATTTATGGTAATAAAACCCACGATTAGAGGCTCCGTCTTTACTTCTAGTGTTTACAAAGACCGAAATCACTAATTTATTGTTTGTGAAGACACGGTAACAAATTAATTTCTTCGCCTACAAAGCAATAGATACATGAAATTACTGCCATATGATCAGTTTCTCGCCGTGTTTTTCCCCGTTATTTCGCTCATCTTTCATTCCCTGTCCACTACAGGTGATTTATGATCGTAAATAGAGAAAAAAGAAAACGATACAGGAAAAACTTGTTTTATCAGTTATATGACATACTATCATCCAAACGACACCTGTGCAAAGTATGAACGAAGTCTATAAACTCCTTGGGCTGCTAACCGTCTCCACAATTAACCCTTGCACTTTTTTGCCCGAGAATACGAAGCGCCCTTAGAACAAACGGAGAGGCTAACTTGTCACTGTGGCTTTTGTATAATATAATTGTAAGTGTCAGAGAAAAAAAAATGTTTTCGTGCCCCCCCCCCGCAACACACACACACACACACACACATGTACGATATTCAATTTCAACAAGATGATGTCCATTAAGTAAGACGTAATATCAAACAGTAATGTGATGGTCAAGCTCAGGGTCATATTAAAAATGTTTATAACATGACAGTAGGACACAGTCGTGTGAAATGCCTGAATGATAAATATGTGGGCGTCTGTTGCAGAAGGTAGCCACTACTGTATACTTTACCATCGGCTACAAAAATGTGAGAGAATGATTGACAATAAATGGTGGGAAAGTCCGTGTTGCCCTTAGTCTTTTGAAGGACGATAGTTTAAGCTCCATTTCTTAAGCCAATGTCCTCAAAGGTATAATTCCGACTGTCTTACTCCACGTGGGATAACATTTATAAGAATGAAAAAAAATGGAATCCAATTTATAATATAACCACCTTGAAGTGCACCAATCGGGTAATAAAACGTAAAGTAACAGCTCACTACATCGGTATCTGGCCAGGATTGTCTTCTTCCCCTAATAACACCATGTTCTCCAATTGTACGAATATATGCCGCTCCTCGCCCTCCATCATTTGCAGTAAGCAGTTACTTGCCTCCTCCTCCTCTGGCGTGCGTTCGATGTTCTCGCCGATAACTAAGATGGCGAGTGAGAAGAGGTAGGACGGGACGAGGATAAGGAAGGCCAGAAATAGGATGCGAATGGTTTTGAACGTCTGCGCCTCGGCCTCTCGGCGAATATCTTCCTCACGATAGAGACGCTGTAGTGTCTGACTGAGTGTTGCTTGGTCTTCCAAGCTCGGCTCTATGAAGGCGTTTTCTGAGAGTTCTGGGGGAACATAGGTATTCTCTAGATGAATCGGATAAGAACTGGGCAAGGAAGAAGAGGGCGAGAGGGGCAAAGGAGTGCTTGACGACGAGGAGGGCAAGTTAGAAGGGCCAGGGGTTTGGTGACTGTGCCCTTGGTGGCTACTTCCTCGTGCTCCACCAAACACCAGGCTCGCGACCACCAACACCACCAACACCGGCATCTCGTTCATGCTTTGAAATATACTACAACACATTTAAAAAAAATTTAATTACTATGATGTAATTAGTTTGAAGCTTATTGGTTAATTATTTATTTTGTATACAAGTTGAGTTTACAAGGAAGCTTGTGTGTGTGTGTGTGTGTGTGTGTGTGTGTTATTTCTACTGTTGTTTTGGTCCTTTCCTCGTACAGTTTTCTTGTGCTACTTCTTTACCTTGTTCTCCCTTTCTTGAAGCCTCTGTCTCCCATGATTCAGACCGTGCCCGTAGGAGCGAAGAAAATATAAAACATATAGTGACACACACAATGTAACAGCTAAACCATCCGAGTTTTCCCTTTATAACTGTGTGGGATAACCGAAATCTCTATTAAAATTATTGTTAATAGTGGAGATTTAATTTCTGTCTGTCTGTTTATCTTTCTTTCTAACCTCTCTGTATTTGTCTATCTTCCGTCCTCACACTCGCAAACACGCACGCACGCACGCACGCACGCACGCACGCACACTGAGATGGTGAGGTGCGCCCCAAAATATGTATTAGTATTCCATATGAATATTCGCCTTATTTACCTCTGTCGTTCCTGTGTGTGTGTGTGTGTGTGTGTGTGTGTGTGTGTGTGTGTGTGTGTGTGCGCGCCTCCCCTGATGTTACGTTACGAATATAAACAAGGCTAAAGTGTTTGGCGCTGGTGTTGAATATTACTAGTAAGTAATATTTTATAGGTATTTTGAATTTGATTTTTAGATATTATCTATTAAGAGAAAAATAATCTTTTAAGAGCAACAGACAAATAACTTTTATGTCGGATTGTTCACATGTTATCACTCTAACACTCATATTAACAGCATGTGACTTAGTGGATAAAGTTGTGCAAATATCTACCATACTGTACGTGATAAATAAGGAAACAGCAGTAGATTTGTAAATATCTTAATTATAGTAAATAATAACACATGAATCTAGACCCTTATTAATTTATTTTCGTAAGTAAAAATAAAAACATAAATAAAAAAAATACGTGCACATCAACACTTGTCTTCAGAAGTTGTAGATCAAATAAGAGACTGACTGATTTTACTCATATGTAAATAAGTCCCAATCCTCAGTACGCCAGGAGACTCGGAGAAAACTTCACTGTTCCTCCAAGCGAAGAGAAAAAATAATATTTACAGATGGCCTCCGGGGCGTGATCCACATGTTTATATATATTTTCTTCATGTTTATTTAATTTCTTTTTTTCTTTTTCAATTTACTTATCGACAACTGCATCTCTAGTTTGTATCCAATGATTTTTTTTTTCGTTTACGTGTATGTTAAAGTATATTTTTTTTTTATTCCATCTTAATGTACTTGCTTATATATATCTTTTATCACCGAACTTTTTTTTTTGTCTTGGTCTCTAAAATCATTAGAGTCGAGAAATTCTTATTTTTGTTTACCGATTTCCTCAATGAAAGTTCGAATGCACGGATTAATTGAAAAGATCTGATCACGAATTTCGATTTTTTCTTAAAAAACAAAACAAAAAATATTGTCCACGTATCATCCATTTTTCTCTATTAAAAAGGAAATTTGTTGATTTATTATTAAAATGAATAAAGGGTTACAATAAAACATTTTACAACATGAATTAATTCGTATGTTCTGTACTACCTTTCTGAAGAATGTTGGAGAGAGTGAATTTAGAAGAAAAAAGGTGGAACAGACTAGAGCTTTGGAGGGAAGAGAGGAGAAGGTGGAGCTGTAGAAGAACTGCCAGTAGCTGTATACATCCTATACAACTGTATACCAGACAGTACAGTGAGATACGATCATCAAGATGAATAATTGATGCACATTTGGGGAAAGAGTTTTTAGGCGATATTCATATAAATGATAAAATCAAAATTTAAATGATTATGAATTATCAATAAGTAAAGAAACAATGGGGCCTCCACTGAATATCAAGCCTCAACAGCTGAGGGTGTCTCAGGCGCGAACCAGCGACACTTCAGGACAGTCCACCTGTTACCGCATCTCAACTAAACTGTAGTATTGTAATATTTATTACACTGAGAGATAACAACGCTTTACGACCCTAAATTCATCAGTGTCTGCGGGAAAAAGACATATATTCGACTGTAGTTAAATGGAGACTGCATTTAGGGAAGTTCCTTCATAAGGCTCATATCTTACTGCTAAAACTGTCATGATACTGTTACGGAAGCTGAGCAATCAAGAAGACAAATGTCTTTAAGTTCCTTTACTTTAACTTTTACTTTTATTCTAATCTCAAAATTTAAATGATTTATTACCTGTGTGTGTCTAGGAGGCTTTTTGATGGAAATTATTTAATTATAATACCTTGTAATACCCATTCCCAATTACGTAACAAATGATAATATGATGGTATTGTGAACTTTTATTTGTATGTCTAGTTATTACAGCATTACTTTGTTTCATTGAATATCTGACATCACACTCATGGTTGACATGACAGCACCCAACATGACAACGCCCAACACAGTATAAACAGTAGGACGTGAAAAATATACAAGTGATTTTTATATAATATTCTTAAAACAAAATCAACACAAAACACATATACTAGGGTGAAAAATAATGTACTCAGCTGTCCAGTAGATCCCACGGTGCCCAGGTAGTGTAAGTAACAGTTGCTCAATCTTCACGACAGAGAGACAAGGAGAACAAGTAGCCAAGGAGGTGGGAGTAGGACTTACTTGGTACCTCAGAGTTAGGGTAGACATCATCTGTTATAGATGGCGCCCCCAACAGCCGGCAATGGTTTTCCACCAATCAGGAGCCATCTCATGACTCGTGTTCTTACAAGTTGACTGCTGGTTAACTAGTTAGTAGAGCGGATAATGGAAAATCGTGCAAATGGTGATACAAGCATGAAATTCGGCATGATTATACCCTAGGGGCTACTTGTCAAATCTGCCTGATTGGCTATTTAGAAATCCAAGATGGCGGCCATTTTTCAAGATGGCTGCCAAATTGACCTTCGAAAGATGATTTTTGTTTTATAGAAATTGATGTAGTTGGTCAATCTTAATGATCTTAGTGTCGATATGTATGTTTTCAAGCATGCTCAGATGATTTTTTTTTCTATTTCTGATACTCTCAGATATATATTTGTCTTATTTATGACTGGTTTTATGTACTGGTTTTGTTTTTTTCCAACTAGGTAAGGGTAGCATGCAGAGGGTCTCTGCATGTCAGGGAGTGATTGTCGGGCACTACCAGGGCACACTGGTGACATCACTGCTGTGCAACCCAGCATGGGGTTCAGTGTCAGCTCAGAAAAAGCATGTCATACTGCAACAGCTTAGTGTCCCAAATGCTGCTTAACCAACCACAAATCAGTTAAGCAGCCGCTTCTGAATTGACAGGATGTGCCAGCACAGGAGAGCCGAGCCAAGGATAAATGGGTTTTAGTTCTCTGTATGGTGTACAGATCGCACGGGACTAATGACACTGGATGAACGATCGGACTAGGTGTAGGGCAAAAGGCATGAACCTAGTTGTATCCCATACAAGAAAATGCTCATCAGGGTGGTAAAAGGATAAACCCTCGGCCCTGAAGATCAAAAATAGTTATGGACACAAAATCTACCAACAAATCATTCCTCACTGTCTTTGTCAACAGGATAAGAAGGAAGATCTTAAGTCTCCACATGCAAATCCTGCCAAAAAAGGAGATGACGGTTACAAGAGATTGGCAAGGAATATTCCTCTCAGAGCTGATCCCCTACTTCTTTGTGAACAACAATGTTAATTATGTCCGATGGCTTCCAATTCACCTTCGAGATATGATGCGCCTTGAGCAACAACATCCAGAGGAAGCGAGGGAGTTCTACAAGGGGAACTTTGTTGTCCACAAGTCAGGAAGAGAGTTCTCTGCCATTGCGATTGATCAAGCCCATGAACAAAATAATGCAGTGATTAAAGGCGATGGAGGAGCAATTGGGTTGACTGAGGACCCAGCAGCACTTCGTAGGTGGTTGGTGGCCGGACCTGAAGTGAGTCGTCTTGTTGCTGGATATGAAGCTGCGTCAGGTGCAAAAGATGGAACCACCACCAGCAGCCGACATCATGAGCAGACCCTGAGTGCACAGAAATCTTTCTTTGAGAAGGTGGAAGCACATCCAAGGTGCTGCGGGAGATGGGCAACGCTTTCCAAGAAGAGTCATCTGACCCTCTGGTGTTAGACACAAAGAACATTGGAGATCCAGATATTGCTAAAATGGTTGGTTCACACCATGACAGAGGAAAAGAGCAATTCCAGTCATTCTTAGAGGAACAAAAAAAATTAAGATAAATGTCTGTTCTACCATCCAATCAAGAAAAACAGATCCTCCTCCTTCAAACATGACCACGTTGTTAGCAGTTCCAAAGAGAAGGTACTGAAAGGTGACACTCAGCTGTTCTCGCGACTCTTCATTTCCAGTCAGAACAGCCAGTATGACTTGCAAGAATTCTTCAAGCATGAGAACCAGTCAGCTCCTGCCTCCCTCAGTGACAATGGCAAGCTTCATACATATCAGAAGTCACAGCTGGCTGAAATTCTTCAAGCACAAGTGAATGCTACAGAGAGAGAACTACATGGAGATGCTATCATCATAGATGGCTCAGCACTGATCAATTCCCTTCCTCCATGCACCTCAAAGACTTTTGATGCCTATGCCAGAGAAGACATCCTGCCCAAAGTGGAATTCTATGGTGCCAAATACAATAGGGTGGATGTAGTGTTTGATGTGTACAAAAGTCAAGTTTGAAGCCAGGTCGAAACGAGGACTGGGGATCAGGAGAAGAGTTACAGGAACCAGTAAGACTCCTAAAAACTGGAGAAGCTTTCTGCGAGATGACAAAACAAGACAGAACTATTCCATTTTCTCGCGGAGAAAATGTGTGAAGCACAGACGACAAGCACGGTGGTTGTGACAAAGGGAGAAGATGCCATTAGCAACACAGAGAAGTCCCTAGAAGTTGTGGCTCCATGCTGTCATGAGGAAGCAGACACACGAATAT
This sequence comes from Homarus americanus, assembly GCF_018991925.1. Classification (NCBI taxonomy): domain Eukaryota; kingdom Metazoa; phylum Arthropoda; class Malacostraca; order Decapoda; family Nephropidae; genus Homarus; species Homarus americanus. Next base: position 13,024,516 of record NW_024737097.1, read on the forward strand.
TTGTGCATGCTAGGAATGCAGCAATGGAAGGTAGCAAGTCCCTCATCATCAAAGCCAATGACACTGACGTGGTCGTCATAGCAATATCTGTACTGCCATCACTACAGGAGCTTGGTCTTGATAACATGTGGATTGCCTTTGGCCAAGGAGCCAGTTATCGATGGATTCCAGTTCATGATGTAGTTTCTGCGATAGGGCCTAAGAAAGCTTGTGGGATCCTATACTTTCATGCTTTCACTGGCTGTGACGTTGTGTCTGGCTTCCGTGGGAAAGGAAAGAAATCTTCATGGCAGACATGGAATGTCTGTGATGAAGTTTCAGAAACATTCACCAAACTCAGCCAATGTCCAACAACAGTTGCTGATGTTGACCTGCAGAAGCTGGAAAGATTTGTTGTCCTCATGTACGACAGATCTAGTGCAGCCACTGGTGTAGATGAGGCAAGACTAAATCTCTTTTCCCGCAAGCAGAGACCATATGACTCCATTCCACCAGCCCAGGCAGCCCTCAAGGAACATGTAAAGCGGGCTGCCTACCAGGCTGGTATCATCTGGGGCCAGGCAACAATCTCCAATCCAGAAACCAGCAGTCCTGTCAACTGGGGATGGACGCAGAAGGGAGAGGCATGGCAGATACGTTGGACGACTCTTCCCCCGATTGCGACATGCTGTCAAGAGCTGACCAAATGTTCCTATAAGAAAGACTGTAACCAGAGATGCAAATGCTTTCGCTCTGGACTTTTCTGCACAGCACTTTGCAGCTGCATATGTGAACAGCAGTAAATGCACAAAGATGTACTGTCAGGAGAAATCACAGGAACCAGTGCTAATAGTAAGTACATTTTTTAGTAAGTTCTTTTTTGTTATATTTTTTTACTACGTCTTATTTTATGTGGATATAAATGTTACAATGGACTTAAAACTATAAAAAATCATCTGAGCATGCTTGAAAACATACATATCGACACCAAGATCACTCGGATTGACCAACTACATCAATTTCTATAAGAAAAATCAACTTTTGAAGGTCAATATGGTGGCCATCTTGAAAAATGGCCGCCATCTTATATCTTCAAATGACCAATCAGGCAGACTTGACTAGTAATAATTAGAGAATTACCATGCCAAATTTGGTGCTTCTATCACCATTTGCATGATTCTCTTGAAAAATTGCATTTAGCTGCCCCACTAAATGTTTTGGGTAGTGTGAAGTAAGCCGTGCAGATAAAGGTGACAATGCAGTGTATATAAATGGAAGTGTGATCCTTCTATGTTACAATACGGCCAAAACCCTTCGGAAACAAAATTTCACTTCACTATAGTACTGGCCCCCCCCCCCAAGACTTTTTTTTTATGATTTCCGTGTTTATGTACCACTTCGTTCATAGTAGACTTCAGGTACTGTTGTAATCCACGCATATCACACTCCACATACCACACCCCATATACCACACCCCACACCCCACATACCACACTCCACATCCACGTTCCACACTTCACATGCGCATACCAAACCCCACATACCACACTCCACATC
>NW_024737097.1:13026151-13081151 GCF_018991925.1 Homarus americanus
GTAGAGGAGAAGGTGGGGAGTCGTGTCTCCCATCGTGACGTTGTCCCTTCTTACCATCCATCTTAGTATGCTTGAACTGCGCTGTTTAGTATATAAAGTGGTGCCTCATCAGCTCGAACCACATATGTATGACATAAACAGCGCAGAAATAACTCATAGAGTCCACTGTTCTGTCCGTGAGTGCGTGCATGCGTGCGTGTGTGTGTGTTTGTGTCTGAGACAGCAGATGCAGTGGTGGCCATAGTGGCTGGAGCCGCTGCGGAGGCGAGAACGTTAGTGTCTCCCCGGATGTCACACGAGAAGGGTGTACGCCTGCGTGCTCCGTGGGCACCACAAAAAAGAGGCCAATGCTCAACTCTCAGCTCTAGACACACTAATACACTGACACTAACACTGCCACCGTCACTAATACGCACTGTGACGGCGCAACACTGCACGTCGTGGCGAAACACAACACAACACAACACAACAGAGTCGACACGCACATCGACACGCACATCGCCGGCTAATTGTCCATTGTTCACACACTTGTAAGTCCACAAATCCTACGCACTGCGCCATGAAGGTTCCAAGTGTTCCCTGAAGAAGGCAGTGATGGGTAGGGATACACCGGGTAACACTGAAGTCCATTTATTAACGGATAGGAGAAATACAAGTAGTGACTAGCATGTGCCTTGCACGAGGCACGGAGTCAGACTGAGACTGCCTTGCCATATGGCAGCCTCGGGGCAATGTTGCCACATAACACGTGCAGTGTTGCCACGTAATTACATATATAAATGCTACTCGGCACAGTAGCTTAGATACATAACCTACACACATCTGTGTAGGTGTTCAGGATTTCCTGTAGGTCGCATTCAGTGAGAGACAAGGGTGAGATTGTCTACATACTGAAGTTCAGTAATGGAAGCTGCCGACACCTTTGTTCCTACCTGGAGTTGTCTTATTTTGAAAAGACCCCCCTTCATCCAGTACTCGATGTCCAACCCCACCGGCTATATTGGCACCGGCACGAGTGCCAAGAAAATGGAAAAGAGAGTTGGTGCCAGTACACATCCTTGTTTTACCCCCGTTTCGATGGGGAAGAACTAAGACTGGGTGCCATTTTGCAGGACAATGCTGCTTATGCCATCGTGGAGTTGCCTCACGATGGCAATGAATTTTAGTGGGCAGGCAAAACGGCTGAGGGTCCACCAGAGGGCTTTCACGTTGACCGAGTCGAAAGCCTTCGTTTGATTGATGAAGTCCATGTGCAGGTCACGACACTGTTCTCCGCACTTTTCACGTGATGGTCTAAAGCTACATTGAGATTCTGGGAGGAAGTTTTCCATCTCAGGAAGAAGTCTGTTTAGAAGGACTCGGGCGATAATCTTGCCAGCTACAGACAGCAGCGAGATCCCACAGTAGCTGCCGCACTCAGACGGGTCTCCCTTGTTCTTAAAAATAGTGACGATGGAGGCATCTTTAAGAGCTTGTAGGATTTTCTCCTTTTTCCATATATGCTTCAGGAGAAATTGGGGACGGTTAGTAAGCAGAGTACCCTGCTTTATACACCTCGGCTTGATTCCATCAGGCCCTGAGGCTTTGTTATTTTTCATTTGTTTGATGGCAGTAGCTACCTCGTCCAGGGATGGAGGATAGCTGAGATGGGTTCTTTAGTTTGTGATGTTCCCGCTGGGCCACAGCTTTCTTCTTGAGAAAGGTATCAGCTTTGGTCCGAGACTGACGGTTGTTCTGCCAGTCAGTTAAAGCTGCACGTTTGTAGTCGATGAGTGCATTGATTTCTGGGTCATTTTTATCAAACCAGTCCTGGTGTATTCTTTCGATCTGGCCGAGGGCCTTTCTGCAGGTTTTTTTCACTACAGTGTTCCCATGTTCAAGCTGCTCTCTGAAAGTATGTGCTACTGCTGGATCCTCCAGACGCTTAGTGTCAAAACCTCTTTGGGGGCTTGATGCCTTCGCCATTTTGGAGCGATGTGAAGTGAGAGCTTATCTCTGACGAACTGATGATTAGTGTCGCTGTGGTCTGAGCCACGCATTGCTCTGGTGATGAGGACATCTCGGCGATCTCTTTCTTTGACAATGATGTCGTCAAATAGATGCCAGTGTTTGGATCGTGCATGTTGTCTCGAACCCTTGAACTTGTCGGCCTGCCTAAACATGGTATTAGTGATAGTGAGGTTCTGTGCAGCACACTTGCTGAGGACGAGTAAGCCGTTGGGTTTACACTTGCCTAGTCCATTCCTCCATATGGTTCCCTGCCAAATGTCTGCATCTCTCCCAACTCTGGCATTGAAGACACCAAGGAGCACAACCTTATCTTCTCTGGGGATAGAGGTTAGCACTGTCAATTTCGGCATAAAAGGCCTCCTTAATGTCATCCTCTGCATCCAGTGTTGGGGCGTATGCACTGATGAAAAGGGCATGACGTGAGCGATTCAGTGGGACTCTAAGCGTCATGAGATGCTCGTTGAACCCAAGAGGCTCTTCAGTAAGCCTGTGTAGAATTATTTGGCGGATGGCAAAGCCAACTCCATAGATGCGGTTTCTCTCCATAGCAGGCTTACCCTTCCAGAAGAAGGTATAGCCAGACCCCCGTTCTGTGAGTCGACCCTCGTCTTGGAGCCGGGACTCACTAATGGCTGCTATGTCGATGTTATACCTACCGAGCTCTTTTGCCATAAGGGCAGTTCTTCTTTCAGAACGCTCATTTATGCCAGTATCCAGAAGGGTCCTAACATTCCATGCAGTGACCATAAGAGGATGCATAGTTTGATTTTGTTTGATCTGAGATTATAATTGTGTTTTCGACTGCATTCAGGACGACCTTACTTTGTGCGGTTGCCCAGCCAGGTAGTTTTTTAGGCACGTTATGCTTAGGGCACATTTTCTAGTCCCCTCCCCATGTAGGGTGAGCTGAGTGGCTGCTCGAAATGGCTGCTCAGTGGCACAGACGCGACCGGATTGCACTGCTGCCTAGATCCCAGTGCATAAGCGACCATCTTATCTCTGCAGCCCATGTGCAGAGTTGTGACTAGAGACTCCCGGCAGTCATCTCTGCATTTCCCCGTAGCCACTCGTCCGTCGCCATAAGACTTTTGGGGTACAAGGGTTTGATGGTGATGAGGAGTATGATGAGCTGGATGATGGCTGCGAGTGAGTTGATTTATGTGGTTAGGCAGGAGGGTCCTTTTTCCTGATCCAGTAGTTCAGGTGTTGCAACGACTGAGGAGAGGGAGAATTGCATTGGACTGCCGATAGCTCAGTTTGTTGGGTTTCGCCTTAGTAGCCTGTCCATCATGCATTACCTTCGTCCGCCGGCGTACTCGTTCGGATCCCATGTTGGTCATCTCCTCCTATACCGCCGTTGGGGTTCTTGTTGGAGCTCTGTAAGCATGTCTGCCTGATGTGGGGCTCCTCCACAGATTTTTCGCTCAGGGTTTACTCCCGTAGACTTATACCTATCAAGGTTAATCCGCAAGGTAGTGGAGCAGTGGTTGGTAGGCGCCAGGGTGTGTCCACATGCCAGTGGACCTATGCCTCGTCCCTCTGGGGCTCACTGGTACTCCGAGATCCTCTGCTGGTCTAGCCTGGGCCCACGAGGTACCCAGTTACAGTGTGTTGCCACGAGGGGACACAGCAGGAGTCTTGATGGTGAAGAAGCTGTGTACTGGCAGGGGAAGACTTATGCAAGTTGCTTCCCTGCTTGCCACAGGGGCTAATCAGCCTTGGTAGCCGAAAGAGAGAGGAAGCAAGCAGTGCTTGCACCTTAACACTTACATAATGCTGCCACAATAGACGCATTACACCACCCTTTGCGACATACACACACACACACACACACACACACACACACACACTCAAGTTACTTTGTTCCATTCTTATTCTCACACGGTGCTCCAAAACTCACTCATTCCTCCACTTCTGTTCAGCGCTTTCTTGCATTAATCCACTTTCGTTACTTTTAAATCTACTGCGCTTGTTTATTTGGGATGTTGTGTGTAAAAGACTGTGGGCTTTGAAAATAAGAACTGATTTTCAGACTAAAACAAAATAATTTTTTGTGTTGGTGTCCCGTGATGAGTGACGTAAATCGGCACTTGATTAGTTGTTGGTGTCCAGCCGATGAAAAAGTTTATGCTGAAAACATTGTTAGCGTGTTACAGATTCTTAAAAGTTCCTACGATAAATATTCATCGCAACTGAAGATGTAAGATAACACTTAATTGGATGAATTAAGCTAAAGCACAACAATATTAATACAAAACAGTTTCAAAATTATTTCTGAGGTTTTACCTTAACTAGATACGTTCACTTAGCACTAGACAAAATCAAGAACATAAATGACAAGATAAGAATATAAGCCTGTAAGTATACTGTTAATATCATACAAATAGTGATGTTTCAAGGTTACAGCTGAAATAATAGGGAATTTTATCAACGACTTATTTATAAACTTGGACGAGGTAGAGATGAGTCCTTGATAGAAAATTTCAAATTGATTCTTATTTCAACTCGTGTGAATCTGTGTTTCCTTCAATATAAACAGAGCTTCTTCAAAGTAGAGGAATACAATCAGTCTAAGTTATGTATAAAGATGTTTAAGTCATGGTCATGGCCAGAGGTGAACGGACTCTACTAATGCCAGTGTTCCTCCGTCATGGGCCTCACTCACCTCCTCCCACTGCCACCAACGGTTCAGTGTACGCAAGGGTTCAACACCATAAAGTTGAATAAGACTGACTGGCAATCTAGTCTGAGGAGTGACTGTCTGTGTATCACCAGGTATCAAGGATCTTACATGGGTTAATGAGCTATGTCCTTCACTTGTAGTAGAGCGGATAATGGAAAAATCGTGCAAATGGTGATAAAAGCATGAAATTTGGCATGATCATACCCTAGTGGCTACTTGTCAAATCTGCCCGATTAGCCATTTGGAAATCCAAGATGGCGGCTATTTTTCAAGATGGCTGCCAAATTGACCTTCGAAAGATGATATTTTTTTTTTTAGAAATTGATGTAGTTGGTCAATCTAAATGATCTTAGTGTCGATATGTATGTTTTCAAGCATGCTCATATGCTTTTTTCTATTTCTGATACTCTCAGATATATATTTGTCTTATTTATGACTGGTTTTATGTACTGGTTTTATGTTTTTTCCAACTAGGTGAGGGTAGCATGCAGAGGGTCTCTGCATGTGAGGGAGTGATTGTCGGGCACTACCAGGGCACACTGGTGACATCACTGCTGTGCAACCCAGCATGGGGTTCAGTGTCAGCTAAGAAAAAGCATGTCATACTGCAACAGCTTAGTGTCCCAAATGCTGCTTAACCAACCCCAAATCAGATAAGCAGCCGCACCTGAATTGACAGGATGTGCCCGCGCGGGAGAGCCGAGCCAAGGATAACGGGGTTTTAGTTATCTGGATGGTGTACAGATCGCACGGGACTGATGACACTGGATGAACGATCGGACTAGGTGTAGGGCAAAAGGCATGAACCTAGTTGTATCCCATACAAGAAAGTGCTCATCAGGGTGGTAAAAGGATAAACCCTCGGCCCTGAAGATCAAAAATAGTTATGGACACAAAATCTACCAACAAATCATTCCTCACTGACTGGGCAAAGTGTTGTCTTTGTCAACAGGATAAGAAGGAAGATCTTAAGTCTCCACATGCAAATCCTGCCAAAAAAAGGAGATGACGGTTACAAGAGCTTGGCAAGGAATATTCCTCTATTTCATTCAATCACTGCACTGCCAATCAAGCTTGACCCTGCAAGACTTGTTGAAGATGATGGGATAGAGGAGACCTTGAGGAGAAACAAGGCACAGTATCATGAGAGTTGCAGACTTCTGTTCAACAACACAAAGTTAAATAGAGCTCAGAAAAGGCGAACCTCTGCAGTTGCTACAGAGGAGAGCAGCAGTAGCAAGATACCACGAATGGTCAGAGACCCCAAAGCAACAGAATGCTTTCTATGTGAGGAAGAAGCTTCGGGAGATGACATAAGACATGCAATGACAATGAAACTTAATAAAAGATTGAATGATTGTGCGAAGACACTTAGCGATGGAAAACTCCTTGCCAAACTAAGTGCAGGAGATGTTGTGGCACAAGAACTGAAGTATCACCCTCGCTGCCTGGCAGACCTGTACAACCGAGAAAGAACACACCGAAATGCTCATGAGCAAGAAGAAGCACAAGAGCTTCATCCGAACAAGGACGCAAACCCAACTGCTTTCTCTGAACTGGTCACTTACATCACTCAGATGAAAGCTTCTAGTGAAGGTACTGAACCACCCATTTTCAGACTTGCTGACTTGGTCACACTCTACAGACAGAGACTTGAGCAGCTGGGTGTTGGATCGCCCGATGTTCATGCTACTCGACTGAAGGACCAGCTGCTTTTTCACATCCCCCAGTTGCAAGCTCATCACCAAGGAAGATATATCCTAATGGCCTTTGAGAAGGATGTTGCCTCAATCCTGACACAAGCAAGCAAAATACGATGACGCGATCCATCTGGCCAAGGCTGCTGGGATGATACGACGGGACATGCTTCAGTACAAGTCACACTTCACCAGTACATTTCATGAAGGATGCATTGAACAGGCTGTTCCATCATCACTGCTTCAATTTGTATGCATGATCGAACATGGTGCAGATATCAAATCCCAACTCCAGCATGGCGCATCGAAGTCTGACCTTGCTATGTCACAGCTCTTACAGTGCAACTGCTTTGCCAACTACAAGGTAGGAACACAAATCCACAGACACTCCAAGGACCATGAGACACCTTTTGCTATCTACGTCGGCATGTCTGTGTTTGCTAAGACAAGAAAGAGGCAGCTCATCGACATGCTGCATGAAAATGGGGTCAGCATTTCATATGACAGAGTTCTACAATTATCAGCCCAGCTAGGAGAAGCAGTTGTATGCCAGTACGTGGAAGATGGAGTGATGTGTCCACCAACCTTGAGGAAGCAGTTGTTCACGACTTCAGCAGTGGACAACATTGACCACAACCCCTCTGCGACTTCGGCCAAAACGTCCTTCCATGGGACCAGTGTGTCCATCTTCCAACATCTAAGCCCTGAGCAGGCTGGTGAGGAACTTGAGCCACTCAGACGGAATGCAGATACGATGGTCAAGAAAGTTTCTGAACTTCCAGAGGCATTCACCAATGTCCGACCAGCTAATATTATGAAGAATCCCAATCCTCCCTTGGTAGCACCCCAGTCATTGCCAGCACCTGAGTCAATCCAGTCACACCTGCAGGAAGAGTATGCAAATGATTTCGCCCTGGACTTTCCTGCACAGCACTTTGCAGCTGCATATGTGAACAGCAGTAAATGCACAAAGATGTACTGTCAGGAGAAGACACAGGAACCAGTGCTAATAGTGAGTACTTTTTTTTTTAGTCAGTTCTTTTTTGTTATATTTTTTTAACTACAAGTGTTATTTTATGTGGATAAAATGTTACAATGGACTTAAAACTAAAAAAAATCATCTGAGCATGCTTGGAAACATACATATCGACACCAAGATCACCCAGATTGACCAACTACATCAATTTCTATAAGAAAAATCAACTTTTGAAGGTCAATATGGCGGCCATCTTGAAAAATGGCCGCCATCTTGGATTTTCAAATGGCCAATCAGGCAGACTTGACTAGTAACCATTAGAGAATTACCATGCCAAATTTGGTGCTTGTATCACCATTTGCACGATTCTCTTGAAAAATTGCATTTAGCTGTCCCACTATTGGTATCTGGGGCGTTGCCTACAGTAGTAGCTCACAGGGAGGTGAAGGTAAGGAGTAGGAGCTGGAGTAGGGGGACATTGTGAGTATCAAATTAAATAAACTTATTAAGATGAAAAAATCTAATAATAATCAATTGTTTGAAGGAAATTTCAAAGAGAAGTACATAAAAAACAGTGCATTAAATAAACAGTACAGCACACACACACACACACCTGTTTACCTGTTTCAACAGCTGGTACATATAGCAGCCGTCAGTGTACAATATTAACAAGATAGCTTTAAAGTACAAAAGTTTCAACAGGTGGTCGAAGATTATTATATAAACTGTATGGGTTCAAGAGGTGAGTGGACCCGTTGTTGTTGCCATCATAGAGTAAATAATTCTTCACACATTGTCCAGATTCCCCCTATTGACGAGCCTCGACCACCTGATGTTTACAACCCCACCGTAACATCATCACACCCACCGTAACACCATCACACCCACAGTAACACCATCACACCCACCGTAACATCATCACACCCACAGCAACACCATCACACCCACCATAACACCATTACGCCCACAGTAACACCATCACACCCACCGTAACACCATCACACCCACAGTAACACCATCACACCCACCGTAACACCATCACACCCACCGCAACGCCATTATACCCACCGTATCACCATCACACCCACAGTAACACCATCACACCCACAGTAACAACCATCACACTCACACCCACCGTAATACCATCACACCCACCGTAACACCATCACACCCACAGTAACACCATCAAACCCACCGTAGCACCATCTACACACCATAACACCATGACACCCCACCCACCGTAACACCATCACACCCACAGTATCACCATCACACCCACACTCACCGTAACACCATCACACCCACAGTATCACCATCACACACGTAACACCATGACACCCACCGTAACACCATCAACACCATCACCCCACAGTAACACCATCACACCCACACCCACCGTAACACCATCACACCCACAGTATCACCATCACACCCACCGTAACACCATCACACCCACAGTAACACCATCACACCCACACCCACCGTAACACCATCACATCCACACCTACCGTAACACCATCACACCCACAGTAACACCATCAAACCCACAGTAACACCATCACACCCACCGTAACACCATCACACCCACACCCACCGTAACACCATCACACCCACAGTATCACCATCACACCCACCGTAACACCATCACACCCACAGTAACACCATCAGCAACACCATCACACCCACCGTCACACACACACACCCACCGTAACACCATCAAACCAACCGTAACTCCATCACACCCACCGTAACACCACCACACCCACCGTAACACCATCACACCCACCGTAACATCATCACACCCACCGTACACCCACCACACCACACCCGTAACACCATCACCGTAACACCACCACACCCACCGTAACACCATCACCGTAACACCACCACACCCACCGTAACACCATCACCGTAACACCACCACACCCACCGTAACACCATCACCGTAACACCACCACACCCACCGTAACACCATCACCGTAACACCACCACACCCACCGTAACACCATCACCGTAACACCACCACACCCACCGTAACACCATCACCGTAACACCACCACACCCACCGTAACACCATCACCGTAACACCACCACACCCACCGTAACACCATCACCGTAACACCGTAGCAAAAACAATCGGTTGGGTGTCTATAATGAGATAATAACACGGATATACTGATGTCTACTGCACAAAATAATTGTAAATGTTGATAAACACGAACAGATATTCCACCAGTAATTCTCAGGTATTAATATATAATTTATAGTGTTAAACATTTGTCTGACAGAATGTAAGCCTTTATATCATGGACAACATGTAAGGCTCATGACTACGTTCCCACAATATTCATTCATTGTACAGACCGAGGAATCAGCGTGTCCTTCTTGACATATCTATAATAGCGTTCTATTATCCCTATAAATTAAACTAATATTTTTATAAATTTCTCATCACTTATAACTATTAACTATGAGCGTAACTTGGCCGAGACGTTAACAACACAGTTATATCACATCTGTTTAAGCTGCTTTAAACTGTATTTGGAGTTTTAATTATTAAACTCAAACTTTCTCAGCAACAGTTTCCCAAAAGCTTGTACTGAAAGACTTATCGCGAAGACTTTAATTAATTAACAAATCCAGTGCAATATTATACTGCAACCTTTCATAGCGACATTATTTATTTTCCCCAGCATTTAACCTGCAGGTAATAACAGTAGCTTTATATAAAATCAATGCCTTAAACATCACTAGGAATCTCCTCCCCCCCCCCCAAAAAAAAATAAATAAATAAAAAATAAAATAAATAAATACAGTCATATGAAATTTTAAACAGTGGAAATAATTAGCCCAAAGATATTTAACGTAAAGAAATATACCGGTAATCGTCAAATATTTGTCCGTATGAGTGAAAGACATGTGAAGACCGTCACAGTGGCAAGACGAAGCGGGTGTTGAAGTCGTGCATCTTGGAGCACCTTGGTGGATCAGCTCACACAGATCGCCCATCTGGTCATCCACCATTTTCAGCTATTCGTAACTATATCTGTGTCAATGACAATCCCACATAGGTTACCTTCCTCACAATTCTAGCCTGGGGGAGGGGGGAGTGGGTGAGGAGGAAAAGGAGGAGGAGGAGGAGGAGGAGAAATATTGTAGGTAGAAAAGGGCAAGGGAATAGAGGGAGAAGAGGAGAGGAAAGTTAGAATAGAAAGAGGTGGAGCAGCAACAGCAGGGGAGAAGTTTAAGTAAAAGGGGGAGGAGGAGGAGGAGCAGGAGGGAAGTTGAAGTAAAAGGTGGAAGAGGAGAAGGAGCAAGAGGAAAGTTGAAATAGTATTAGTAATAGTAGTAGTAGTAGTAGTAGTAGTAGTAGTAGTAGTAGTGGTGGTGGTGGTGGCGAAGGTGTGGCTATTGGGGGAGGCTGGAGGCCACGTTAAAAAAAAAAGTAGTAGTAGTAGTAGTAGTAGTAGAACGCAACAGAGGAGGTGGATACCAGTGAAGTAAACAAGATTCGAAGGTCCATTACGACAGAACGACAACACGGCCAAAGTGATAAGTTGCAGCAACTGTTGCTGCAAGTACCAGAGAATTTGAAAAAAAAAGTAGCTATAGCGCAGGAGGTGGGCGCCTCGAACTGGTTAACTACGTTACCGATAAGGGCAAATGGTTTCAGTCTTAACAAGAATTTACAGATGCCAATGCTTTAAGGTATGGTAGGCCAGTAGAAGGTTTGCCCTCCCAATGCGTGTGTGGCTCTTCCTTCAATCACGCCATGGTGTGCAAGAAAGGGGGTTTCATATGCATGAGGCATGACGAAGTAAGGGATCTCACAGCAAATATGTTGAAGGAAATCTGCCGTGATGTCAGGGTAGAACTGACCCTTCTTCCATTGGACAGTGAGAATTTCCAACATAGGACTTCAAACACATCCAACGAAGCCCGTGTTGACGTCAGTGCTCGAGGATTCTGGACGCAGGGACAGCGAGCCTTCTTGGACATCAGGATTTTTTATCCCATGGCCGCATGTCACAGTAACTTAGCTCTCGATGCTGCACACAGGAGGAATGAGAACGACAAGATAAGGGCTTACGGGGAGAGAATTCAGAACGTTGATCAAGGCAGCTTCACTCCTCTAGTGTTCACAACCTCTGGTGGGATGGGACCAAGTGCAAGATGCTTCTATGCCAGACTCACGAATGTGCTATCCGAACAGAAGCAGCAGCACAGAAGTTATGTTACAGCCTGGATGAGATGTCGACTGTCCTTCTCTCTCCTTAGGTCTGCATTGATCTGCCTCAGGGGAACGAGAGCATCGGTCCCAAAGCCGAAAACAGTTGCAGATATTGACTATGAGGCAACAGTCACTGAATGCCGCATAGATCTGTGGCTCAACTAACTCAACACAGCTAGGATAGCTACTTATGTATTAGGATATTTAATTTTAAGGTAATAAAATGTTGGCAAAGGTATGGCTATTAGGGTAGGCTGGAGGCAATTAAAAAAAAAGTAGTAGTAGTAGTAAGAGGAGGAGGAGGAGGAGGAAAAGGAGGAGGAGGAGGAGTTGGAAAAGTAGAAGGATAAGGTTGGAATGAAAGAAGGGAAGGAGGAAAAGGAGGACGGAGAGGAGGAGGAAGAGGAGGACGGAGAGGAGGAGGAAGAGGAGGAAGGAGGCAGTAACTGTTACTGCTGGAGTGCCTTGTGTCTTACAGGAACAACTCAGGGACAGTAACAAGTAGTTCCGAGGTGCTGTTAGATACGTATCACATCTTGTAACAATTTCGATATTTCGTTATGCCATTATTTACTTTTCTTTGGCCTAGGTAATAAAATCCATGAATAGATTAGAACCTATATAATATTCTTTAACGGGGGTTGGTTAGTTGTAGTATTATGTAGTAAGAAGTAGTAGTAGTAGTAGTAGTAGTAGTAGTAGTAGTAGTAGTAGGATGTAGACCTATAGGGGTGGGGGAAGTGCTGAGGCGGATCATCGGAAAGTGCATAATGGAGGTGGTAAAGGATGATGTCAGGGCAGCAGCAGGGAACCTACAAGTGTGTGCTGGCCACCAGGTTGGTGGGGAGGCGGCCATTCACGCCATGAGATTGATATTTGAGCAGCGTGATTGTGAGGCCGTTCTCCTGGTGGATGCTTCAAACGCATTCAACATACTTAACCGCAAGGCTGCACTGCACAACATCAAGATCAGGTGTCCAAGCTTTGCGATGTATGTTGAAAATTCGTATAGGAATCCTTCAGACCTCTACATAGTAAATAACAAGGCTCTACGAGGTGATACCATCCTACAGTCGACCAAGGGAACAACACAGGGGGACCCCGTTGCAATGGCAATGTATGCAATTGGCCTATCAGTGCTCCAACAAAAAGTAAAATTTGAAACAACTGGGGTCAAACAAGTGGCATATGCTGATGACCTTACAGGAGCAGGAAAAGTGGAGGGCATCAAAAAGTGGTGGGACTTGGTAACATCGCGAGGTCCACAAATAGGGTACCACCCAAACGCCAGCAAGTCCTTCCTCATCGTGAAGCCAGAACATTATGAACGGGCATTGGAGGTTTTTGGTGGAAGTGAGGTTAAAATAACTAAGGACGGCCAAAGACATCTAGGCGCAGTAATTGGCACTACCGATTTCAAGACCGAGTACGTGGCGGGAAAGGTGAATGAGTGGGTTAGTGAAATCCAAGCTCTGTCTGAGATTGCTAACACAGAGCCACATGCAGCCTTTGCAGCATTCACCCATGGAGTCAAGCATCGCTGGAACTACCTGATGCGTGCCATCCCTGAGATCGGACCCCTCCTCCACTCTCTGGAAGTAGCTATCAGTGTCAAGTTCATTCCCAAACTAGTGAAACACCCTGACTTAACCCCAGCAGAAAGAGCACTTCTTGCACTTCCACCAAGACTGGGAGGGATGGGACTAACTAATCCAGAGGAGATTGCTGCCACTGAACATCAAAATTCACTTAAGCTCACGGCAGCCCTCACGGACCACATAATAGCCCAGAATGCAACAGGGGAAGTGGATACCAGCGAAGTAAATAAGATTCGTAGGTCCATTACGACAGATCGACAGCACTGCCAAAATGAAAAGTTGCAGCAACTATTGCTGCAGGTTCCAGAAAATTTGAAAAAAAAAGCTATAGCGCAGGAGGTGGGCGCCTCGAACTGGTTAACTACGTTACCGATAAGGGCAAATGGTTTCAGTCTTAATAAACAAGAATTTACAGATGCCATTGCTCTAAGGTACGGTTGGCCAGTAGAAGGTTTGCCCTCCCAATGCGTGTGTGGCTCTTCCTATGATGGCGATCACGCCATGGTCTGCAAGAAGGGGGGCTTCATATGCATGAGGCATGACGAGGTAAGGGATCTCACAGCAAATATGTTGAAGGAAATCTGCAGGGACGTCATGGTAGAACCGACCCTCCTGCCATTGGATGGCGAGATCTTCCAACACAGGACTTCAAACACATCTAACGAAGTCCGCGTGGACGTCAGTGCTCGAGGATTCTGGACGCGGGGACAGTGAGCTTTCTTCGACATCAGGATTTTTGATCCCATGGCCGCATGTCACCGTAGCCTAGCTCTCGATGCTGCA
This sequence comes from Homarus americanus, assembly GCF_018991925.1. Taxonomy (NCBI): domain Eukaryota; kingdom Metazoa; phylum Arthropoda; class Malacostraca; order Decapoda; family Nephropidae; genus Homarus; species Homarus americanus. Next base: position 13,040,130 of record NW_024737097.1, read on the forward strand.
CATAAGAGGAACGAGAACGACAAGAGAAGGGCATATGGGGAGAGAATTCAAAACGTTGATCAAGGCAGCTTCACTCCTCTAGTGTTCACAACCTCTGGTGGGATGAGACCAAGTACAAGATGTTTCTACGCCAGACTCGTGGAGTTGATCTCCGAACAGAAGCAGCAGCCCAGAAGTTATGTTACAGCCTGGATGAGATGTCGACTGTCTTTCTCTCTCCTTCGGTCGGCTTTGCTTTGCCTCAGGGGAACGAGAGCTTCTGCCCCTACTCCGACAACTGCTGCAGATATTGACTATGAGGCTACAGTCACTGAATGCCTCATAGATCTGCGGCTCAACTAATTTAACACAGATATGATAGCTTCTTATGTATAAGGATATTTAATATTAAGGTAAATAAATGGTGGCGAAGGTGTGGCTATTGGGGGAGGCTGGAGGCCACGTAAAAAAAAAAAAAAAAAAAGTAGTAGTTGTAGTGGTAGTAATAAGAAGTAGTAGTAGTAATATTACGAAATTGTTTTACGTAGTAATGTTTTTAGCTTTTCGTCATCATAGTGGCGTGTCAAAACTGGAGACCGTTTGGTCCTATTTTTGTATTTAATCTTGTTCTTACTGTTGTCTTGTCCTGGCGTAAGGTTCCTCCTCTTGTCGTAGATGATGGTGCAAAGTTATCGATACCTCAGCCAATAAAATTTTTGAGATGTAAACACTTATCAAAGACCTCTTGGAACTTTTTTCACTTGTATTCTCTTTGTATTATATGTACAGCAAATTTTTAAAACACGCACGCACGCACGCACGCACGCACGCACGCACGCACGCACGCACGCACGCACTCTCTTTCTCACTATCCTTAACCAAATACTTCGAATTGTTCTTCATTTCTTCTTCTTTTACTTTTTCTTGGTTTTGTCAATATATTGGTTTATGGTGACAAAGGGTAGTGGGTGACTTTTACTGTACACCCACTAAAAAATTATTCGGCACCCGTGTCATATTGTATCACGCCGTAAGGGTGCCGAATAATTTTTTAGTGGGTGTACCTTCTTGCTGGTGGCCTTACAGTAGTCACCATGAGGTACAATCTTATCCTTCTGTACCCGCTGAGTCTCATACTATTGTTTTTTGGTGGTTTTGGTTCTTTGGCTTCTTGGTCTTGATTGGGGACACTGGTCCCTTCTTTTGGGCAGAGGTGAGTTCAGGCTGGTGCCCATCATATGTATCATCGTGCTGGACTTGTTGGAGGAAGCGTTGCTGCTACTCTACAGGTGTCATCTTTTTCGGAATTGGGCAGCCCGCAGCATCCGGGGTAACAGCTGTGAGTACTGCTGCTGTGAGAAGCCCCAGGTAAGTCGTAAGCTTTGCTGTTGTGAGCAGCCTGCTGGGCAGCTGTGAGCATTGATGTTGGGAGCATTGCATCTGTGAGCAGCGCTGTTGCTATATATATATATATATATATATATATATATATATATATATATATATATATATATATATATATATATATATATATATATATATATATATATATATATATATATATATATATATATATATATATATATGACTTGGTAACCTCACGAGGAATGTAGTTCGTCAATGGTGCCTCACAAGTGCCAATTAGGGCCAGGGTGGAGGGTACCACTTACCTGAAGATGCACTAATTGGCACTTAACTAGGGACCTTACTAATTGGCTGTCCTCAAGTTGTGGGTCCTCCTCAGTGGCACCTGGACAGGCACGTCTCACACCACCTCACACTCACCTTAAAGCTGACCAACCTCACCACAACCCCAAGGTGTTAATATTTACCTGTATCCTGTACCTGTACTTGTACCTGTATCTCTCATCAGCATCTTCTATGCTTATCTGTCTATTGCATTTGTTTCTTTTACTTATAGTTGATATTAGATTACTGTACCCGTATCTTATAGGCCTACCTGCCCACACATACATTTACCTGTGTAGGCCTATTGTGTCTTGTATCTGTACAATTTAGCCCGTATTCTGTCTCTATATTTGCTCACGTGTTATGTCTACATCTTACATCTGTATTATGTACCTGGATTATGAACCCTTATCTTATACCTGTGGATTGTATTTTCATATTATTATGTATCACGTAACTATAACAATATTGTTTCTACCTATTTTACTGAATGACCACCTGAAGAGGTGGCCATGTCGAGGTAAGATGCCTCCATTATTTTATTCTTGTGTACCTGTATATTTTGCTTGTATATTGTAACTGTAATTGGTAGGTGTAATTTGTATCTTGGTTTTGTTTCTTACATATGTATCTTTTATGTGTAGCTGTGTTGTACCTGTATCTGGTCTCTCACTCTTCGTGTGTGTTTTATTTGTCTCAGTGTTTCATTGTGTGTGTTTTATCTGTTTCCTTACTTCTTTCAGTTTCTTGTCAAGCTCGTTATGTACACTTGTTCTCTTACCTTACCTATTGCCTTTAGGTTGGGTCATTCAGTCCAGGCTCTGTTTTTTTTTTAAACCGAACAAACGTCAGGGTCAGGGGATCACAGGTCACGCTGCCCACTTTAAACTATTCCCTGGTCACTGTGTTTCCCGCCTCCTGTGTGTCCCCTTACCACCACAGGCTCCTGGTACCGACCCCGTGTCTCTGAATATTTAGAACAAGGAAGTTATTTTTCCCAGACAATACATTATAGGTAAAACTGATATATCTGATTGAGTTTTCTGTATCTTAACATCTTGTAATCACTTATTGCACAAAAGTGTATCTTTTCGTGTTGCTATCACACTTTACTGTTAGATTATATATATATATATATATATATATATATATATATATATATATATATATATATATATATATATATATATATATATATATATATATATATATATGGCATTCGGTAGCCTAAAATTTTAAAAGCGCCCAGGGCTCCTCAGCTGAGATTTTCATTCGACAAGCTTAAGAGTGAGGGGGGCCAGCACTGATTTGCTTTTGAATAAAGTTAACAGTGTCACACAAGCTGATACTCTAGAACAAAAAAAATTTTTTTTTTTCAATTATGCAGCTTCTGGTCAATTAATCATCTTGCTATTAGATGATGCAGAGGAGGTAGAAGTTATCACCAATACGGTCTTGGACTGTAACGTTGATCTGCGTCTGACACCTTTAGGCACCAATCCCTCGACACACTCAACCAGGGAATCAGTGTCAACATGTTGACCTTAGTCGATTAATCTCAGCCTGGCACAGCATTGCTGCAGCTGGTCTGCATTGCCATGTCTTGACCTCACCATGTGTGTGTGTGTGTGTGTGTGTGTGCGTGCGTAGTTACTCATGAAATTAATAAGAAAAGGTTTGAAAACGAGAAATATATTACACACACACACACACACACACATATATATATATATATATATATATATATATATATATATATATATATATATATATATATATATATATATATATATATATATATATATATATATATATATATATACCCTCATTCAGCGCAATTTAATATACATTTTTACAATACGTAAAGTGCTGCCAGCAAAAATACATCTCATTCAGCTGACAATATGACATAATACTTCATTATGAGTGTTTTATCTGTGTCCTTATTTGTCCAGTCGTGAATATTTCAGTCATAACACATCTCTATTATTTACTTTTAATTAATATACTGTATTCTTTTTTGATATTTGTCTTAATTACACAAAGTCGTTTGATAAATATTTGTGTTTTTTGTTAAAGTTATTACTACTCTCAGTGACACTCTTTGTTTGTGTGTGTGTGTGTATGTGTGTGTGTGTGTGTGTATGTGTTGATGGATATGTGTACACTTATATATTAATGTGCGTTTTTTTTGCAAGGGTAGAAATAAATATTACCGACATACAGCTTCTGTTTAGGCACACAAACCCTTCACACATACAATACATCGACTTAATTCAACCTACATACTGTACAAAGGTGTACCCGAGGCCGCTAGTGTGACCCTGGATTAAGAACTAACTTATTAATCACTGAGTTTACCTTTGTTTCCTCTGTCATCAGGTAATGACGAGCAATCCCTCTGTGTTGATATACACCTGTGTGGGCAGTCATAAATACGGCGTTTGTGTCGTTTTGATGATTAAATGTTTAACTTGCTTCGGCGGCCTTGGTCTTTGGATCATCGCTCACTGAGTTTTACTTTCAACACCGGACCAAAAACTTTTAAATATAAAGGAAAATAGTATTTCTGTTGGCAAATATTGTATGTCAATTACTGCTCTCAAGGGTATTATTCCCGAACTCAGATGAACTCTTAGGAACAGTGTGTGTGTGTGTATAGCGACCTAAGGTGTAATGACCAACCTGCTCGCCCCGCAAATGAGTGGACCCGGGTTCGATCCCCGGGCAGAGTGAAACTATGAGCAAGTTTCTTTACGTCATTTGCCTTTGTCTACCCAGCAGTAATTGGGAACCTGGATGTTAATCAATTTGCGGATCGTGTTCCGGGGTAATGGTTAGCCAGTGCAGTTGGCGAATTGTCCGGTCTTCTCGAACTATTCCTTGAAACTAGGTCAGTGGGTAGTGCAACTCGTTAACTCAGGGTGTGGTTGTTGTGTTCACGCCTAGGTGGCCCTAGAGGCCGGCCATCCTCGTGCACGAGGGGCAACCATTATTGTATTATTATTATTAATATTATTAGTGTGTGTGAATATCTTGGTTTGACCCTGATGGTGAGTCTGTGAGATACTGACATATGCAGAGACTTGTACGAGTAAACACACACACACACACACACACTACCACTACTTTGCTGTCACTCGGAATCCAGTATGACGATCATCCAGCTATGATACAATGATATGATTTATTAGGGATGTCACCTAGGTTAGTGAGTTTTGAGGTGAATAAAGAGACCGATACAGGACCCGCAGCGTTTTTCACATTCGTTGCACATGTGGAGGGCTCCATCTAATGCGGGGGGAGCGGTTGCAGCGTCTTTCCGGCGTTGGCACTTGTCTGCCTCGGTTTGCAGTCGGGCTAACTCGAAAGTATTGACACCTTCTCGTGTGGTGCTTTTCCAAGCGTTACGATGCGGAGTAATCGACTCCCTAGTGAGGAGGTCGATTTGGCACTTTTCAGGTTTGTCTTATGACTATCCTTACACCTTTTCAGTTGCCCGCCGGCGTTACGTTTACTATTTGTTAGGTGACTGTAAAGCAGCTGCTTTGGCAGTCTACTGTCGTCCATGCGTGTAACATGGCCAGTCCAGCATAGTTGTTCATGGAAAATGGTAGCCTCGATGCTCCTACAGTTGGTGTCAGCAAGAATACTGGCATGTGTTCTCTTGTCTTCCCAGCGAACTCGGAGGATGAGACGTAGACTAAGTTGGGTCAGTTTTCAAGTGCCTTGAGGTGCCTCTTGTATGTGACACACGTCTCACTGCCATATAGCAGGGTGGGGAGGACCACTGTTCGATATACGTGCAGCTTTGTAGATAATTTCAGCTCCCTACAGCTGAAGACACAATTTCGGAGTCTGCCAAAGGCTTGAGATGCACATCTGATCCGATGCTGAGTCTCTTCATCGATGTCTGCGGTGGTGGACAGGTGCGAGCCGAGATACCAAAAGTGGGCAACATTAGAGAGGGTAGTACCGTTAAGCTGGATGGTTTTTGGGGGTGTGTCTGAACCAGGGTCAGGTTGAAAGATAATCTGGGTCTTACGTACATTCACCTCAAGGCCGAAATGTGCATACGCGTCTGCGTAGGTGTTCAGGATCTCCTGTAGGTAGTGCTCAGTGTGAACAACAAGGGTGAGGTTGTCTGCATACTGAAGTTCAGTAATGGAAGCTGCCGACACCTTTGTTCTTGCCTGGAGTCGTCTTATGTTAAAAAGACCCCCCTTTGCCCGGTACTCGATGTTCGCCCCGCTGGCTAAATTGGCACTGGCCAGCCTGCCAAGAAAATGGAAAAGAGAGTTGGTGCCAGTACACACTCTTGTTTCACCACTGTTTGGATGGGGAAAAACTTTGACTGGGTGCCATTGTGCAGGACACTGCCGTTGTCATCGTCGAGTAGCCTCACAATGGCGATGAATTTTGGGGGGCAGGAAAAACGGCTGAGGGTCCACAAGAGGACTTTCCTGTTGACCGAGTCGAAGGTCTTGGTTAGGTCGATGAAAGCCATTTACAGGTCACGACGCTGTTCTCTGCACTTTTCCTGTATCTGGCAGGCAGCAAAGATCCTGTTAGTGGCGCCACGTGATGGTCTAAAATCACATTGACATTTTGGGAGAAAGTTTTCCGCCTCGGGAAGAAATCTGTTTAGGAGAACTCGGGATATAATCTTGCCAGCTTCGGAGAGCAGCGAGATCCCACGGTGGTTGCCACAGTCTGAAAGTCTTCCTTGTTCTTATAAATATCGGCAATGGAGGCGTCTTTAAGAGCTTGGGGGATTTCCTCCTTTTCCCATATATTCTCTAGGAGAGAGTGTAGATGGCTGGTAAGCAGAGGTCCTCCTGCTTTATACACCTCGGCTGGGATTCCATCAGGCCCTGAGGCTTTGTTATTTTTCATCTGTTTGATGGTAGTAGCTATCTCATCCAGGGATGAAGGCTAGCTTAGGTGGGTCAGCTCTGGATGCTGAGGGACCTGCTGGGTAGTCTGGACATCTACATCGGTGTTTCGGTTGAGCAATGAATGGTAGTGTTCTTTCCAGCACTGAAGGAAGCCTTCGTCATCTTTAATTATGAGGTTACCGTCAGAAGAGTGGAGGGGGGCTGCGCCACGAGTGACTGGCTAATAAAATATTTTAGTGGTAATAAAAAATTCGTGCATCTTGTGCTGATTTGCATTTTTTTTTTTTCACATTCTTTATTTTTAAGCCAGTTGTTCGTTATATCGCGAAGTTCCCGCTGGGCTGCCACTTACTTCTTGCAGAATGTAACAGCTTTCGTCCGAGACTGAGGGTACAGTATTCTTTTGATCTGGCCGAGGGTCTTTCTGCAGGTTTTTTCCATAACAGTGTTAAGAGTATTCCATTCGGCACGGGATTCACGTTGTTTGCTCTTGGGTTATTTGTAAGCTAATGTTCGAGCTGTTCTCTGAAAGCATGTGCTACCGCTGGATCTTCTACACGCTTAGTATTAAAACCTCTTCTGGAGGCTTAATGTTTTCGCCGTTTTGGGGCGACGTGAAGTGAGAGCTTGGATCTGACAAGTCGATGATCAGTGTCACAGTGGTCTGAGCCACGCATGGCAAGGGTGATGAGGACATCTCAGCGATCTCTTTCTCTGACAATGACTTAGTAAATTAGATGCCAGTGTTTGGATAGTGCGTGTTGCCACGAACCCTTGAACTTGTCGGCCTGCCTAAACAATGTATTGGTGAGAGTGAGGTTGTGTGCAGCACACTTGCTGAGGAGGAGTAGGCCGTTGGGATTACACTAGCCTAGGCCATTTTTCCCGATGGTTCCCTGCCAAATGTTAGCATCTCTGGCAACTCTGGCATTGAAGTCGCCAAGGAGCACAACCTTGTCTTCTCTGGGGATCGAGGTTAGCACTGTGTGGAGGCCGGCGTAAAAGGCTTCCTTGATGTCATCCTCTGCATCCAGTGTTGGGGCGTAAGCACTGATGTAGAAGGCATGGCGTGAGTGATTCAGTGGGACTCAAAGCGTCATGAGGCGCTCGTTGATCCCAACAGGCATTTCAGTTAGCTGTGTAGGGTGTGTTGACGGATGGCAAAGCCAACTCCATAAAAGCGGCTTCTCTCCGCAACAGGCTTACCCTTCCAGAAGAAGGTGTAGCCAGACCCCGTTCTGTGAGTTGGACCTCATCTGGGAGCCGGAACTCACTAATGGTTGCTATGTCGATGTTATACCTAGCCAGCTCTTTTGCCACAAGGGCAGTTCTTCTTTCAGGACGCCCATTTTTGCCAGTATCTACTAGGGTCGTGGAATTCCATGCAGCAACCATAAGAGGTTGTATGGTTTGTTTTTGTTTATATCTGTGATTTTGGTTGTGTTTTCGATCGCATAAGGATGACCTTTCTGGGTGCGGTTCCCCAGTCAGGTTGGGTTTTTACGCAGGCTATGTTTATGACACCTTTCCTAGCCCCCTCCCCATGTGGGGTAAGCAGAGTGGCTCCCCGAAAGGGCTGCTCAGTCGCACAGACAGGACCGGATTGCACTGATGCCTAGATCCCAGTGCATAAACGACCATCTTATCTGTGCCGCCCCTGTGTAGAGTTGTGACTAGAGACTCATGGCAGTCATCTCTGCCTGTCCTTGTAGCCACTCGTCCGTAGCCCTAGGACTTTTGAGGGTATAAGGGTTTTGATGATGATGAGTGGTATGGTGAGCTGGATGATGGCTGTGCGTGAGTTGCTTTATGCGGTGAGGCAGAAGCGCAGGCTGCAACCACACATCTTGGCTCTCCCTTTTCCTGATCCAGTGGTGCAAGTGTTGCAACGCCTGGGGAGAGAGAGAGCTGCAATAGACTGCCGATAACCCAGTTTGTTGGGTTTCGTCTTAGTAGCCTGTCCATCACACACACACACACACACACACACACACACACACACACACACACACACACACACACACACACACACACACACACACACACACACACACACACACACACACACACACACACACACACACACACACACACACACACATCAAGACCTACAGGCCGAACACACACACACACACACACACACACACACACACACACACACACACACACACACACAATTCAAATTCCCCACAGTCCCCTAACGACCTCAGGCCAGTTGTCATTACCCCCATACCCAGTCTACTTTGTGAGGACTTTGTTTTTGAGTGGGCATTTGCCAGTATCTATCAGTCAATTGATCCACAGCAATTTGGCAATATGAGGACCTCCTCTACATCACACTGCTTGGTGAGCTTTCTGGATTTTCTGCACAAAAACTTGCAGAAACGTAAGACATCACTGGCCGTTGCCCTTGTGGACTTCAGGAAGGCCTTTGACCTTGTTGATCACTGCACTGTTATCAACAAGGCTATTGCACTAGGGCTGCCCACCAACCTGGTCTCATGGCTCACTGATTTCTTGAGTGGACGTCGCCAAGCAGTGAGGTATCAGGGCTTGGTCTCTACATTCCAACACCTCACCTGCGGTGTTCCCCAGGGGACCAAGATGGGACCACTGTGCTTCCTCATCCTGATCAACGACGCTCTATTGGACACTCCTCACAGGTGGAAGTACGTGGATGACTGCACTGTGGGGGTTTCAGTGGACAACACCGCACCAGACTACTCATCGCTCCAAGGCACCCTGGACAGGCTATAGGCATGGACTACGGAGAACAAGGTCACCATCAACCACACCAAAACCGTAGTCATGCACATCAATACCGCCACCACTCCAGTGCAAGCCCCAGCAGTCACAGTGGGTGCCCATCCTCTCCAGCTGGTGCAGTCTGCCAAACTCCTGGGTGTAACTATAGACAACAAACTTGACTGGAAGGCCCATGAAAATAACACAGTCAAGGCAGCCTCGTACCGTCTCGACATGCTACGAAGACTTAGGTCACTTGGGACACCCACGCCAGAGCTGAGGACCATCTACAACGCCTTTATTCTCCCCAAACTAACGTATGCGTCACCAGCCTGGTCGTCTTCTCTCAACTCCACCCAACAACGTCAGCTAGAGAAGGTACAGAAAAGGGCCTGCAGAATCATGCTCGGCGCAGAATACTCCGGCTACACCAACGCTCTCTCCACCCTGGAAATGCCATCCCTCAGTGACCTCCACCACCAAGCACTGGAAAGGTTTGGCCGTGGACTACTGCACCACCCTCGCCATCGCCACCTCCTGCCACCTGCAGCCCCCCACCCAACTCGCGCAGTCCGCCACTACAACAAAATTCAGCCCATAAGAGCCCGCACCGATAGATATAAGAGCAGCACCATCCCATCTATTGTTAAAATAATAAACAACTCCTGATTTATGTACTGTACAGCCCTGGAAATGCATTCAATTCATATTATATCAATATGTCTAAATCAAATGTAAGTCTGTATATTTTCAGCCACCGGCTGCAACTCTATTAATAAACCGTTTATTATTATTATTATTATTACACACACACCAACTTATCAACACATTTACACACATGAAACATAAGCATGGAACATTATTATGATTATTATTAGTAGTACTATTATTTCAACGATAATTCAACCTCGATTCAAACAATAAAAAATTCTAACAATAATTTAACCTCATCTCAGGTACTGATTATTATGTAACTATGGTTCACGTCTCTGTTATAAGAACCTGTGTTAGTGGGCGCCATGTTCAAGTGTTGTGGTGGGGTTGTGGTGGGTTTGAGGTGGGTTATGGTGGGGTTTAGGTTGGTTGAGGTGAATTAAGGTGGGTTGTGGTGGGTTTTGTTTGACTGTGGTAGGATTGAGGTGGGTTAAGGTTGGTTTAAGTGTGGTTGAAGTGGATAGAGATAAGCTTGATGGGTTCAGGTAGGTTCAGTAAATTCACAAAAGTTCATTTCTGGGTCCAGGTGAGTTCAGTGAGTTCAGGCGTTTGTGTTAATTTCATTGTGTCGCCGGTAAATATCAGGTGTAATTAGCCCGAGCATCCGTAATATCCGGTTACTGACAGATAAAAGGTCGGGCTCCCGATCACGTTGTTGTATTGTTGGTAGTTGTGCTTGGTTAACGGACTCATTTGCATAAAACTGTTGATGGTTATGATAATTAGTAGGTATGATGGTTTATCTGTGTTTGTTTCTCTGTCTGACTGTTTGTTTCTCGTACAGTTGTCTACTTATTTCTATCACACACACACGCACACACACACACACACACACACACACACACACACACAGACACACACACACACACACACACACACACACACACACACACACACACACACACACACACACACACACACACACACACACACACACACACACACACACACACACACACACACACACACACACACACAGATATTTTTGTCAGTTCAAGTACACTTACTGTAGACACACATCACTCTCGTGTCTTCCATTCACTTCTCTCCCTCTTTCTCCCCTTCCTCTCTTGCTCTCCCTGTCTCTCAATACGTCACTCTCCTCTTTCTCTCCCCTTATTATGTTTTTAAGATCATTCTTTATTTCTACCTCTCTTTTTCTTCCTCTCTCGCTCCATCCTTCTTTCTCCCCACTTTCTCTTCCCCTGTCTTCCCCTTACCGTAAGATCCTAGCACATATATCATCTCCCCCTCTCCTTATTCATTTTCCTCCCCTCTTCCTCTCTTTCCTCCTTTCCCTGTGACCCTCTTACCATTCTTCTCCATTTACTCAATACTTTAATCAACACTCATCACTAACACTCCATTTCCCTCTCTTCTCCCCCCACTCTCCCACGGTCATTCCTCTCATTATCATTTCTCAACATCATCCGCATTCATCATCTCTCATTCTCCTCCTCTTCTTCTCCTTCTCTCACCGTCTCTTTCACGTTGTTCGCCATTTTCTCATCTCCATCTGTTCCTTTCGCCCTTTCATCCTCCCTCTTTCTCTTTCACTATCCTCTCTTCAACTTCAAACCTCCTTTTTTTTAACCATTCTCTACCACATCCTTCATCTCTCCACCATTCTCATCAACATACCTCAATACTCTCTCTCTCTCTCTCTCTTCCCCATTCATATCATTCTCCCCTCTTCCACCTCTCTCCCTCTTTCATCACCGTCTGCCAACATTCCTCAACACTCATCAACACTCATCAGTTCCCCTTCAGCACTCTGGTCGTACAGGGAGGCTCTCATTAGCCCCATGTCATCTGTCTTAATCAATCAGCCCCCTCGTCTGTGATCACCCCTACTCCTATACCTCGCTCATTTAAGAGGTTATTTTAGGAGGGTTTTAAGACGCTATCATGCTGTGTTGTGATTGTGTGTTGCCTTACTGTAGATGTTATTGTGGAACCAACAAAAACACCTACCTACCAGTAGCTGTCAGTTGTGGATGTTTTAATGTGACCCTGAAACAATGGACAAAATATATTGAGAATTTTGGTCTTGCTATTTAGGTGGAATAATGATAGTGATGTTTGGGTACCGTTAAATTCTCCTGTTACATGCGCGCGTGCACACACACACACACACTAATATATAATGGTTACCCCTCGTTTCTATACGACATTTGCCTCTGTCCACCCAGCAGTAATTGGAAACCTGGATGTTAATCGATTTGTGGATCGTATTCCGGGGTAATGGTTAGCCAGTGCAGTTGGCGAGTTGTCCGGTCTTCTCGGACTATTCCATGACATTGGATCATGCAGCTCGTGAACTCAGGGTGTGATTAATGTATTGGGGACAGCTTCTACACCTTAAACAAATTCACGTCTAGGTGGCCCTTGGGCCGGCCAACCTCGTTAAACGAGAGGCAACACACACACACACACACACACACCAACCTAAGTCACCAACCCAGGCCAATCCATGATAAATGAACGCGTTGAGTCTGACGTCTCCATGATGAGTGACGAGACCGTAGCATGGATATAGCATGTCGACTATGAAAGCTCCCCGAACCATTACCTTACTTTATAACTGAATCACTATAATCGACTTTTTTTACTAAGTAAAGAAAGGCAAGGTTTGCTAGATTTCAAAAGTAGAGTTCGTACTGTTTCATCGAGACATCTCGAAACAGCGACTCGTTCATGCTTATCAACCTTAGCGAGAGGAGTCGTGCTCAAATCGAATACCATCGTGGCGAGGGGTCCAAGGATCCATGTACTTTGCTCGATGAGTGTATACAGTAGATGCAGGTACTGGTACAGATGCAGGTGCAGGTGCAGGTACAGATGTAGGTACAGGTGCAGGTACAGATGTAGGTACAGGTACAGTCACGAACCATAATAAAGAGGACACCCTGCTCGAACGGGAGGTGAGGTTAGGTGGGCTTTCTGGACAACGGCTCACCGTGCTGGCAACGAGGCGACACACACGATCACACGCCAGAAGCCAGACGATAGTTTTGACCAATGATTGTTTCCGGCTCGTCACCACGGACAGAGCTAGGGAAGCCAGTAACATTCCCCATAAATATTAGAACTTAATAATAATGATATTGAATATAAATCTGATAAATAATGATGTAGGTGCAATCAGCTTTGCATTGCCAAATCTGTATTACCATTAATGCCGTAAGAAAGAACTTCATGTTAAATCAAAGTTGCACTAACTTAAACACCAACAACTTATATCACAGAGGTAAAGTTGACAGGTAATATATCATTTAAAGCTGGTGATCGGAGTAACACCATTAGTATACTTCTGTGGTGTTTGTGGCATTGTCCAGTTAGTGCCTCTATTGGGCATATCATATGGAGGTGTCCTGAGCTCTGGATTGTGACACGTAATATAACTTAAATATCTACAAGAATATTACATATAGGTGTTCATATAATTCTGAATAGAAACATATTTCACCTCACGATGTGTAAAAGAAGGTCCCTTAGTAGTTGACTGATGACCATAGTGTTTATATACCATAACTATGTCACATTTGATTATCTTATCGGCATGACAACATAATGGGTGTCATCACAAAATGTAAACACAGGGGAGTAGAGAGGGGATCTGGGGAGAAGGGGGCACGGGTTTGTAGGGGTGCTAGAGGGTGGGAGACGGGCATGGCCAAGGGCGGATGGGATCGAGTTGAAGAGACCTCGGACGAGGATTGTGCCTGGGGTAGGAGACAAGGCATGGATGGAGGAAATATATTGTCATGAAAGCTGTATATTGTATAAGCCACCCTGTACCCGTATATACCAAAAAGTGTTTTTTGACGAAACATGATAAACAGCACTGGTTGGCCTGGTGTCACGCCACATTGTTACAATAGGATGAAAACTAAACACATGAGAACCTAGACATTAAAACTTAATACTTGTATTAAAAGGTTATATTTATGCCCTTTGAAATTACGCTCTGCAAACCAATACAATCCCTTACTTTACGTTCAAGTATCATGTGTTCATACTAGCAATATAATGTAAAGTAGGCCGTGACTAACACACAAAGACTCACTTGTTCCTTTACTCGTCACCAGTCGTTCATGTGACACCATCCCATCGTTATTTCACCGAATGGATGTATCACAATATGGTAGACAAATATATTGCAACAGTATAAAATATGTCATAGTAATGCATACAACAATCCGTGAAGTGATCTCCATGAACATGAAAAAATGCAAACGTGAGTGTAATGTGGCCGATTTGGAGCAAACTTCATGGCAGCGACCGAAACTTGAATCTTCGAACTTAAGTAATTCTCAAAGCTCTATGAAGCGACACCGCACTAGTCGGCACTGATCGCCTGACCTGGTACGTGAGATACCCGTTCCGTTTGTTCAGTCTAGACCATGAAGCATACGAATATGTAAAGGTTTAGTGTAGTGCAAAATGTGACCTAAGAATACTAACATGCATATATGAAATTTACCCCCAACATCAGTACTGCACAAACTTGTTGAACATATTTAGTACGATAGTGTATGTTTGTTTTCAGATTTTTGTTTTTCATTTTTAATCCACCTCCAGTCCGTGCGCACCAGTCACTGCTTATCTATCTGCCTGCCAGTTTGTCTGAATGTTGGAGTGTCTTTTACACACTGCTTATCAGCACAAAAGTATAAGTATACCTGTACAGTTATTATTTATTCAGCTGAGAGGTTTATGCCATATGAGACTCGTACACACTAGTTTAGGATGTTTTGGTGAGCTGAAAAGTCTTTTGTCTTCCATGACACTGAATCTGCCTTGTATAAGTAGACTTGGACTACTGTTACACAACTGATACAGAAGCATCTTGCAGTGTTCCCCAATGAGAGGAGTTGCTATAAGATAAGGCATACATATATGAGGGACAGGTGGTAAAGGTTAACAACAGATCACGGTAGAGACACCATGTAAAGAAGAGGTATGTCTTACCAGAGGCTTCAGTAAGAGATGGTAGGAAACCATAATCTAGGCACTGGGTCTTAGCCACATCATAATACCCATAGACAACATAACATGATAACGTAAAGTGAGTGGGCCGACCAGGGGAGGGAGCAAGAAGGGGTAGACATAATTCAATGGGGGATTCAGACTAAAGTATATCAAATCTTTTTCATCCTCTCCGCCTCCATACATAGAAAAGTATAACATGTATTGTTTAGTAGTTGTATTATGATAAACATTAAGATGTCATCATAAAGTTACTGTTAAGGTATAACATAGAGGTATATATGTAAAAATAAGGTATATCTATAATAAATGAGAAATCTGCGGAAAACTGACTTACCAAAGGAATGTGAAAGACGGATGAATGAGTAGCAGGAAAGGAGTGGCACTGAAACAGAAGATGTAGAGGCAGATTGTGAACCTTTACACTGACAGTGTAAGAGGCGGTACTGGGGTTGTGTCGTGTGAAGTGGGTGGGTCTGGTGAAGAGGGGTTCAGATTAGCGCATTGAGGAGCTGGAGCCACAGTGTAAAGAAAGAAACACGAATAATGGCAGAAGAATAAGAAAGTAGAAAACAGAAAGGAATAGTTGCCAGCGACAGGCTTAATATAAGGTGATGAAACGCAAAACGAATTAGACTGTAAGATGGGGAGGTGTCTTAAGGTTTAATTAGAATATGAAACCAAGTTGAAGCACGTGACTGATGTTAACAAATTGGCTGTCACAAGGAGGCTAACATAAATGACAAGAACAGAACACATATTGTATTAGGATATAGCAGAAAGACGTAAAGAATATTATGAGGATAGAAAATGGCGGTGTCTACGCTGGGAAGAGGTGGTATAAATATTGGTGAAAATGTTGTAGATGTGGTGACAAAGATATAATAGGGGAAAGCTGTGGCGCTGGATTGCACGGGTATACAGGTGAATAAGAATGGTGATAAGGCTGTGACTGAGTGGGTAATATGGTGTAATATTATCAAACAAGTGCCTGATGACTGGAAGAGAGCATGCATTAATATCAATCTACAAGGGGAAACGGCATAAATAAGTTTACTTATCCCTGCTAAAGTGTATGGTACAATTACATCTGGTTGTTGTAATTAACGAGACAGAGGAGATAATTGGATTGGAACAGTGCTATTTTCAATGTGGCAGGGGAGTTGTTGATCAATTTTGCCTGGAACAGCGAATTGAAATGTGAGAAGGGAAAGCCTCTATGCCTATGTTTTGTAGATCTGGGGATGGTATACGATAGTTGATAATATGGGTGTAAGGAAAGTGGGGCAATGACTGTTTCAGGCAGGGGTATGTTGACACCATTGTCATTAAACCTGTATATATATGAGGTAATGAGGATGTAAATGCAAGGGTCAATGTGTAGGTAAAACACAGTGGTCATAAATGGAAAACTACATTTTCTGTAGGCCGATGGTAAATATAATACTGTAATAGCAGACCTGGAGAATTTAAGGCATGATAAATGTGTTTTGATGGGTGTGATGAAGGAGAAAACTAAGTGAATATATGAATAAGGTAATGGTGATCTCCTTAACAGTAGGATATGACGAGGATATGCACCTGAATGAAGACATGTTGATGCTCGAGATATTTGGGTGAACATTATACACATGAATGTGAAGAATGAATTGAGAAATTTTTCATAGACAGGAAAGGGGAAAAGGTAGATGGGGCATTGAAAGTAACAGTATATGAAGAAACAAAAGATGTAAATGGAATTGAAGGAATTTATGAAGCAATTGTTGCTACGGTACTGCTTAATGGAGGTGCAGCCTCGGTGTTGAATTCAGGAAACGTAAATTGTGTGGAAGCAGTTGAAAGGTGATGTTTGAGATCCATACATGGAAACACATAATAAGACAGAGTAAGAAGTGGCCAGTCTGCAGTTATCAATACAAAGGAGTGGAGGACAGAGCAGGACCTTTAATCCCGAGGTGGTATGGCCATGTTATGAGAACAGAAGAATACTACATATGCCTGAGGGATGCATGAATCTAGCTTACCAGGAGTGATAACAAAGGGAAGACTGAGAAAAGGATGGATGGATGGGGTGAATGAGGGTATATGATTTGGTGTCGAGGAAGAGAATTAGTGCATGGATGACAAAGAGAGTTGGGGAAGAATGTATAGAACAAGGCAACGACCTCCAGTACTGTGGGGGTGTCACATCATGTTTAAATTGTTGTTCATGTTGCCGGTGCAGTTTATGGTGTCATCTTCTTATGGTTTAAGCTGGAAAGACTAACAGTGGTGAAAAAGGTGTGTAAATGCCATAGGGGGGTGGGAGGTTTTCCCTTTGTCTTGCCACCTCACTCACTGGGAGACATAATAAATGAAAACATTACTGTAAATATTTACTTGCTTCAAGGGTATTGATGGAAGGCCACTAGTCCATGTGCGGCCACCAAGAACACATGCCAATCGTCCTGTGGTTATAACCAGGAGAGCCAAAATAATTGGCTATCACAATGCAGGGGAGAGGATAAGGGAAATTGTCCTGCTTATGGGCATTTTCAAGGAGACGGCTAGGCGATGGGTGGGGAGATATGAAGCCGAAGGTAATGTGGAAACCAGACCTGGACAGCCACGTGTCACCACAGCCGAGGAGGACGAGCGACTTATACAGGATGCAGGAAGAACCCCCCAAAAGCTGCCGTAATCTTAACAAGGGAAACAGAGCTGCGTTGTCACCCAACAACCACAAGGCGGCGGCTCAAGGAGGCTGACCTAAAATGATTCATTCCCGCACATAAGGAAATATTAACAGAGGCACACAAGCACTCCTGCCTGAGGTTTGCTCGGGATTATGTGGATGCTGAGGCTGAATTTTGGAGGACAGTCATATTCACCGATAACAAGAGTTTCTCATCTGTGTCTGCCTTCGGCCGCCAATGCTGGCGGCGTACAAACACAAGATTCGAAAGCATCTAACCTAACCTAGCCTAACCTAACCTAACCAGGTGAATTAACTACTATCGTTGCTTCCCTCAGTGCGAGCTTATGGCATCCCGGAGCCTCAACCTCTCTACCTGGTGCAAGACAAGTCACCAGTGCACACCAGCCGGGCAGTCATGGGGTGGTTTGGTGCCCACCCAAAGATTATTTTATAAAATTGGCCTTCCAGAAAATGTGACTGCAGTCCCATCGAAAACTTGTGGGGGTTTATGGTTCAGGAGTGGCAGGAGGAGGAGAAGACAACAGAGGCGGTGACGAGGAAAGCCACAGAGGTGTGGGAAGGAATCAGGCGAAGGCCGAACATATGGAGCAACCTGGTTGATTCCCTTCCAAGGCGTTTGCAGGGAGTAATAGAAGCTCAGGGTGGGTGGACAAAATACTAGGCAATTAGCATTGGGTAATGTTTTGTAGAGTAAAATAAAACTCTTTGTTGAGTTTGTTCGTTTTTATATGATACCTCTTCTATTCAAATAATACCATGCAAAATCTGAAATAGTAGATACGGTCTTATTTTATATATATATATATATATATATATATATATATATATATATATATATATATATATATATATATAATTCACATCTTCAACGGTGAGTACAGACTAAGAACTCCCCCAACAATGCAGGCGGCTGCATTTACAAGGTTCCTTGCAAGGAATGTAATATGTTCTACTTAGGCCAGACGGGTAAAGATCTTATAACTAGACTTAAACAGCATAAATATAGTGTTAACACAGGCCATGAATCCAATGCTCTATTCATTCATATGAGAGATAATAAGCATTGCATTGACTGGGATATTGCCTCCTCAATATTACCTTGTAATTCAATTGTCAGTAGGAACTTTATAGAATCCAGTCTCATTAAACATACCGAATCTGTCAGCATGAATTTGAGTAATGGTATGTACAAACTGGATAATTTTGTGATTAAGAAGATTTGTAACCAGGTGAGAAGGTTGGGTCATCTTACCCTAAGACCTGTCTACGGACAGCTGCTGTGCTTAGAGATGGCATGGTCAATTTTTTTTATTCAATTTCAATTGTTTATTCCTTGATAGAGGAAGCGGGATCCTAGTGCTGTCACTAGGTACCCCTGTACAATGACACCAGAAGCATCTGGCAAGTGTGACAAGTATATACAGTATAAATATTATAAAGGGGCTTACTAAAGCCTAAGGAAGGAAGGATATTCCTTTAACACATAATCAATATTATTTACAAAATATCTGGCCAGTATGGGGAGGATCATCGTGTCTCCGTCAGGGGGTCGTGGAGTGGTGGTCCAGCAGGCGTCACGGAAGCGTTGTGTGTGGGGACATCTTAGGAGGTAGTGGATAAGGGTGCTGCTGTCGGGTCTTCTGCATAATGCACAAGAGCGTTGCTCAGGGGATGCGGGGATACCAATCTCCCAAGCAAAGTCATACCCAATGATGATACGGGCAGCAATCACGTCCCCTTTCCGCGACCCTTTCCCGTAGACGTACGAGAGGTCAGGAAGTTTACGGAGGACATCGTACCAGGTGGGCGGGGAGTCCAGGGGGATGGCTGCTTCCCGAGCTTCTCTCTGTTTGCGGCGAATTTGGGTCCTAATCTGTAAGAGTGTTCGAGGAACAACGTAGTCAGGTGTGGCCTTGTTGCAGCCAGTCTTGGCAAGGCCATCTGCTGCCTCATTCCCCAAGATACCGACATGACTGGGTATCCATAGGAATGTCACAGGACGGCCTGCATCCTGAAGTGTGGATGTTAACTCTTGTATTCGGAGGATGAGGTCCTTATTTTTCCCTGATCCAAATACGATCCCGTCGAGAGCAGACCTGGAATCGCAGCAGACAAGCAAGAGGCAGAAACCATCTGCTTCTTCCTCAGCGAGAAGGGCAGCAAGGAGGGCTATTAGTTCAGCCTGAGTGGAGGATGCCCCGTCAAAAACTCTGAGAGACAGTTTGATAGGCTCAGGGGCATCAGGACGGGAGATGTAGACACCAGCCCCGGCCCTACCTGTAGCGGGGTCAACAGAACCATCAGTGTAGAGGACGACCCTACCTGGGGACCAGTGGGCGATCCTGGAGAGGTGGTATTTGCAGAGAATAACAGGGTTCACCTGGGATTTCGGGAGCGGTCCACCGAGGGCAATCACTTCAGGTTGAAAATCCAGCCAGGGAGAAGGAGACGAACCAACAGCAGGGGTGACAACAATATCAGGCAGGAGGTCGTGTTCCTGAAGGGCTCGGATGAGTGACCCTCGCCACTGTCTTCTAGATGGAGGTCGGTCTCGGACAGCAGGAGTCAAGTTGGTTTGGACATAGTTGCCCCGAGGATCCCGTAGAATGGAAACGGCAGTTTTTAGGTAAAACTCCTGGACACGATCCTGTAAGGGGGAAAGACCAAGTTCGGTATATAGAGAAGTAGAGCGTGTCCACTGAGGAGCCCCAAGGATGATACGAGCAGCTTTCCTCTGGATAACTTCGAGACGGTTGACAGCAGTCCGACTAATGTTGACGAGGGCAGGGGCGGCGTAGTCGACACAGGAACGGACAAAGGACTTGTACATGGTGAGAAGTACAGGGATGGTAGCACCAAGGGAACCCCTGCACATGGTAGAGAGGGGAGCGAGACGCCGAAAGCATATGTCTCGAAGATTGCGGACTTCAGGGATCTGACAACGTGTGCGAGTTACATACACACCCAGGTATTTTGTCTCATTAACCCAGTCCAAGGGCGTTCCTGATAAGAGAAGGGGTGGAGGTACAACACGACCGTGCCACATGGCTTTTGTTTTCGCAGTTGAAAGAAGGAAACCAAGTGAATCACACTCTCTGGAGACCAGATCAATCGCTTCCTGCATGCTGAGGTAGTCAGGGGCTTGGAGGAGGACATCGTCGGCATATCCTGAGTGGACAACTTCTGTCAGCCACGGGAGAGATGCAATGGAGTGCATGAGAGTGTTAAACAAGGTGGGACTCAGGACTCCACCTTGAGGGGTGCCGAGGTTCATTTCTTAAACAGGAGACATAGAGCATTCAACGCGAACCCTGGCCTGACGTCCAGTGAGGTAAGAGGCGATAAAGAAGGAATGAGGGGTTAAGGACGCAAGAGGATTAAGGGATAAGGAAGGAGTGGAAATAGAATAAATGAAGAGATGTGAGAACTGGTTAATGAAGGTGAAAAATATAATAGGCTAAATAAAAATTAGAATTAGGAATAAAGAATAATAAAGAAGTGAAGACATAATATAGAGGGAAAAATAAAAATCAGGAAATGAAGGAGCAAGGAAAGATTAGGAAATGAGGAGACAAAAATTAATCCCAATAAGTGAAAACACACGAGGAGAGAGAGAGAGAGAGAGAGAGAGAGGTAAGAATGAAATGAAACACATACACACATAGGCGGCCATTATAGACGGGAGGGGAGAAGTGAATAGCAGGTACATATGGCACGGAAAACATTCACGATATAATCAGCTGTCCTGAAACTCACCCACGGTCCCAGAGTCGTATCAGAGGGAAGTGGAGGGGCGGGGGATGAAACGACGAGGATTGAAGGACGAGAAGCAGTATTTGAAGTTGACTTCAGAAGAGAAGGGAGGGAGGGAGGGACATGGGAGAGGGGTGGGTACAAGGGAGATGTCTATAAAAGGAAGTCATCATCTTCGTTATATGTGGTCAGTTTCTCCTAAAATTATGGATCAATCTATTTTATATGATCGTTAAGTGTTTTATATATTTGCAGCATTTGACAGTTGCAGTAAACTGTTACTTATTATTACGTGTTAGTTATTGTGTTCTATGAGCTAATGTTACGTATACTAGATTGTACGACACATCTGAGTGAGGTGATGATCTCGTGAACTCACATGTAAAAAAAACACACAGTAAGTTACGGTATCGGCATTATCGCAGGAACAAGCCTTGTCTGCTTGGCTTTGAGAAAAAATAAGAAAGTCCAAATTGTTATTTACTTTCCATTTGTTTTCGAACCTTATTTAGAATACGAGTCTTCTAGAAACGCGAGGCCTTCAGCAATTTCGTGGAAAATACCCAGAATTCTCTGATCATCATTATTTACGAGACCCCCAAAAAGGTGAAAAGAAACGTATTATATATATATATATATATATATATATATATATATATATATATATATATATATATATATATATATATATATATATATATATATATATATATATATAAAAAAATATATATATATATATATATATATATATATATATATATATATATATATATATATATATATATATATAAAAACAAAAAAGTATGTCTGTGTGTTGTGTGGTTTTGTGAGTCACGAGAATCTCGGAAACCACTTTACCGATCTGGAGTGATGATGGATGGTGTTATATGTAGTGATGATGATGGATGGTGTTATATGTAGTGATGATGGATGTTGTTATATGTAGTGATGATGGGTGGTTTTATATGTAGTGATGATGGGTGGTGTTATATGCAGTGATGATGAATGGTGATATATGTAGTGATGATGAATGGTGTTATATGTAGTGATGATGGGTGGTGTTATATGTAGTGATGATTAGACAATAAAATAATAACTGTTTAATGCTAAAAAAATATACTTTGCTGCACTGTTGAAGGATATCCAGGGATAAAATCGGGCAATGCTTTGAGATGTGTCTACACCAGTGGTTCTCAACCTTGTTTGCCCCATGCACCCCTTTCACCATATGTTAGAATGTCATTCCCCCTCCTTTCCAAGATTGTCTGCCTCAAAAAGTGCATTCCAAATAATATGCATATAATTCTGAAAATCCTTTATTTTTTCCATATTAGTACATATACATTTACAATTTTACATGGATTATTTTTATAGTGGAGTTTACAAATTAAATGCCAATTAATGTTGATGGATTTATAAAACTTGAATAAAAAGTAAAATAGTTTTTTTATTTATAATGAATAACTTAACAGACCAAACTGAAGCATAATGCAATAAAAAAGTTCAATAGAATACCAGGATATTGTAAATTTGTAATTAATTTTTATTCAGATGAAGATTACAGTATATAGAAACCTGTGATTGTTTTTTCGCCAATTCTGGGATACGCGGAGAGAGTGCTGAAAAGGGCACAACGCAGGTCATTTTCTACCTCTAATCTACTACGTTTCTTCAATTTGCAACAGAGGAAAAGCCTGACTCACAAAGATATGTCGACACAAACGGAAGCAATGCACGGATAGCTCTTTCTGCCACTTTTGGGTAGGAATCGCACATCAAGGGCCAAAATTCTGTGATTGATTTCTCATCAGACATCTCTTGCTACCGAATCAGTTTTCCCCTGGTTGAGAAACCCTGGTACGGTTCACCCCAACAACTTTGAATGCTATTGTTTGAGACTACTTTTTTTGCACCCATCAGTAACATCATATATGCAGCACTCAAGACAGTGAATGGACAAGTCTGCAAAACCTATGGAAGCGTGCAATCTCCTTGGCCCTGTTGGAATGGTCACTGGAATGACCCACATTAGAAGAGGCAGCAACTACTCAATCGTCAATGAGCATGGGGCTCATTTTGCATCCCAGTCACTTCACATGTGAACTTTCCAACCCAAGCCAGCTGGAAAAACCACCAAGAAAGTCTTTCAGAGGATCTCTGCTTCATCAAGCAAGAAGAAGAGAACATCCTGGTCAAGAGATTGAGTTCCATGGATGACATATTTCAACAGGGCTCTGATCTGCTTGCTGGAAGACAAAAGTGATGGAGCTCTGCAGGAAAAAAGCCTGACTGATTTTGGATTGCCTTCACAAACCGAGAAGAACCAGTAGCTACTGCAAGCAGGGGAGTTTATCGAGACAGACTACTCGGTTGAAGCTCTGGTGAATTTTCTTGAAAATAGGCCTCACCAGTGCCTGATCAAGCAAATGCTTGAACAGATCTTGCAAGCGATACAAGCGGAGCAGGGAGGTATGATCTTTCTCGATGCACCTGGCAGGACAGGAAAAACATTCCTCATCAACCTTCTGTTGTTGGCCAAAGTGATACGTCTCATCAGAAAATTGCTCTTGCTGTAGCATCCTCCAGGCATTGCTGCCTTACTACTAGAAGGGGACATGCACACACCTCAACTTTTAAACTACTCTCCAACTCTCGCTTTCTGTGTGAGAATCTAGTGCAACATCAAAAAGAGGATCAGCAAAACAAAACTCTTGAAAAAATGCGGCCTCTGCTCTGGGATGAATACACTATATCTCTCTCTAGAACAGCGTTTGGAGAAAGCATTGAATAGGACCTTGCAAGACATACGAGAAAATGACCAGCTCATGGGTGGCATTAATGGCCATTGCTGGAGACTTTCGCCAGACCCTACCTGTCCATTCCTCAAGCACTCTTAGCTGATGAACTGAATGCGTGCCTCCAAGTCATTATACCTTTGGAGAAGGTTCAGACACTCACCTATCCACAAACATGAGTACATCTACAAGGAGATCAGGATGCTGGACGGTTTGCAAACCTTCTACTACAGATTGGAGTGGAACTTTCCCTGTTGATTCAGAAAAGGACAAATGTTCTCAAGGATGTGGAAATGTTGTAAGAATCCTCGGCTGACTCCACTAACATGGTCCTACCCAAACATTATCCACCCACAAAGACCACAAGTGGCTGCCGTGAACGCGCAATTCTGTGGCACCAAAAGAATGAAACAGTAGCTGAAATTAACGCCTTGAAACACTGGACAGCTTTAGGCAGTGAGACACTCATTCCAAATCTGTTGATACAGTAATCGGCCAGGACCAAGCAGTCCAGTACGCTGTAGGAATTCCTTAATTCTTTGGAGCCCGCTGGAATGCCTCCTCACCACCTCACTCTCAAGATTGGAACTCTATAATGCTCTTGAAATGTGAACCGCAATCCTCTGCAATGGCACAAGACTGGTGGTGAAGAACATGTTGCCATGCTGGAAGCTACAATACTGACAGGAAATGCTAAAGGGAGAGGACGTTTTTTATACCAAGGATACACTCATCACTGACCTGCCATTTGAGTTCAAGCGACTTCAGTTCCCGGTTAAAGTGAGCTTTGCCATGACCATCACAAAAGCCGAGGACAGTCCTAAGATGGTTGGCCCTAAACTTGAGTGTTTCCTTGTTTCTCTCTTGGACAGTTCTATGTTGGATGCTTAGAGTAGAACTCCTGCAAAAATCTATACATACTTGCGCTATTGTGGTAAAAATGTGGTACATAATGCTACAGTGAGACAATGTGGGCCTCCAGGTGGCGTCTGCAGTGGCTTCTTGAAAAGAAGAAGCCGCCCAGAACGTTTAAAATAAGTTATATAAAAATGCACTGGTATTGTTATAATGACTAAGGCCAACAATAAGTTATATAAAATGCACTGGTATAATGTGTATGTGGTTGGTGTGCATATTTACGCGGAATAATAATAAAATAATAAATGGGTTGTATGAGAATGCAAATTATTTGTGAGAATTGTGTACAGTTACACCTTGATAAGTTGATCGTAATACAGTCTTGGCATGATGCTATTTAACACTATACTTTATACAGCAGGGATAGCCCAGCTAGATTCGAGGACAGTTACCTGGCATAATGCTCAACACTTCGAAAGTATTAATGTACTGCAGCATCTGTTTTGGTCTCATCCGAGGAATTTAGTTCTTATGAAAAGGGCCAAAGAGACAACAGGTTGGCCAGCTGTGTCTTAGTAATAAGGGACATATATGGTAAGTAGGTGCTTCTTGAAACTTCTAGAGGTGAGGCAACAATCTGCATAAACTCGGAATTGTATAGGAGCAGCAATAGTCACACCTGACTCTTGCTGTATATGTCAACGTAGTCAGCAATAGCATAGTAGATAGTAGGCAGCTATAAACGGGAGGTACTATCGCCCAGAAAAATATTGGAAGCATAATGTGTTGTCTAATATGGTAGACCCTGCTGCCATATGGCATCACGAAAATTGTGACCAAGTCCCAGAGTTGCTACTAACTACTGGGGCCTCAACTGACGTCACCGCGGTTGCTGGAGGATCAGCTTTTTTCACACTTCATTTTTCCAACATTCGCGGCCTGAGGTCCAATTTCTCTTCTGTGGAGCACCATCTGTTAACCTTTTCCCCTGACCACATACTACTTTCTGAACTTCAACTGATCAAAGTAGCTTCACCCAAACCTTTTCAAGTCTCCATCTACAACCTTTATATCTCTATCCGTTCTAAGGGAGGTGTAGGCGCCTACTGCAACACACGTACACCTATAGCTCGACTCACGGATCTTGAATATTTTCTTTATGATGTCATCTGGCTCAAAATATCTCTACTAACTATGACTATTTTTCTTTGTTTCCTATACTGTTCTCCCAACTCTACCAACTATTTGGGACTCTTTGACTATCTCACTTCTTGCCATGAATCGTTGCTATCCACACACCCTAACACCGAGATCCTCTACCTAGGTGATTTCAATGTACATCACAGAGAGTGGCTTGGCTCTGCAAGGGATGACCCAGGTGGAGCTGAGGCACTCTCTTTTTCCTTACTTAATGGTCTGGAACAAACAATTAAACACCCTTAGTAACATTCTTGATTTTAATTTTACCTCTAACCCCTCACACTATTCATATCTATTTCTGCCCCTTTAGGGTCTTCTGATCACAATCTTCTTTCTATTAAATCAAACTGGGCACGACCACCTCCTCCACCCCCCTCTAAACGTCAACTATGGCATTATCGGGAGGCAAACTGGCAACCCTTGCGAGATTTCTTCTCCGACTTTCCTTGGGATGCATGTTGCTTTTCCACTCGGGACGCCTCGATATGTGCTGACAGCATTGCTGGGGTTATACTGGGTGGTATGAGGGCATTTATCCCATCTTATACAAAAACTTTCACATTACAATCATGGTTTGATCGCTCCTGTTCTCTTGCATGCAGGGCGAGAGAAAGGGCGTATCAAGTTATGAAACTATCTGCTTCTCCTATTACCCACTCCTCCTTCATTACTTATAGGAATCGTTGGGCCAAGTGTATTCAGCTGTAGGAAGCTATAATTATCTACAAAGTTGCAGGTATATTGAGCAGTGACCCTTTCCACCCTGCTATATGGCAGCGAGGTATGGGTCACATATAGGAGGCACCACAACGCATTTGATAACTTTCACCAACGTAGTCTACGTTCCATCCTCCGAGTTCGAAGGGAAGACAAGAAAACAAATGCCAGTAATCTCGCTGACACCTGTAGGAGCATCGAGGCTACCATTATTCATGAACAACTACGCTGGTCTGGCCATGTTTCCTGCATGGACGACAGTAGACTGCCAAAGCAACTTTACAGTCACCTAAAAATAGTATATGTAAAGCTGGTGGGCAACTGAAAAAAGTATAAGGATAGTCTTAAGAAAAATATGAAAAAGTGCCAAATCGACCCCCCCCCCCCACCTGGGAGTCGATTACTCTACACAGTAACACTTGGACAAGCACTACCGAGAAGGTGTCAATATTTTCCAGTTAGCCCTATTGTATACCGAGACATTATATTACAACACCATCATTACAACATCATCATCATTACGAAGCAATTATCATCACAACATCATAACCACAACAAAATTATCGCTGCAACATCACCCTGACATCATAGTTACAACATCACCATCATTACAACACCATTATCACAAAAACATCATATGAAACAACACTATCATCACTTCACCATCATAACTACAAAACCATCATCACTACGAGAGTTACAGCATCACTACACCAGATACATAAACGTACATCATCACTACAAGAGATACATAAAATTACAACATCCTCACTACAACACATACATAAAACTACATCATCACTACAACAGACACAAAACTACAACATCATCACTACAAGATATACATAAAACTGCAACATCATCACTACAACAGATACAAAACTACAACATCATCACTACAACAGACACAAAGCTACAACATCATCACTACAACAGACGCAAAACTACAACATCATCACTACAACAGACACAAAACTACAACATCATCACTACAACAGATACAAAACTACAACATCATCACTCCAACAGACACAAAGCTACAACATCATCACTACAACAGACGCAAAACTACAACATCATCACTACAACAGACACAAAACTACAACAGCATCACTACAACAGCCACAAAACTACAACATCATCACTACAACAAACGCAAAACTACAACATCTTCACTACAACAGATACACAACTACAACATCATCACTACAACAGACACAAAACTACAACATCATCACTACAACAGATACAAAACTACAACATCACTACAACAGACACAAAACTACAACATCATCACTACAACAGATACAAAACTACAACACCATCACTACAACAGACACAAAACTACAACAACATCACTACAACAGACACAAAACCACAACATCATCACTACAACAGACACAAAACCACAACATCATCACTACAACAGACACAAAACTACAACATCATCACTACAACAGACACAAAACCACAACATCATCACTACAACAGACACAAAACTACAACATCATCACTACAACAGACACAAAACTACAACATCATCACTACAACAGACACAAAACTACAACATCATCACTACAACAGACACAAAACTACAACATCATCTACAACAGACACAAAACTACATCATCACTACAACAGACACAAACTACAACATCATCACTACAACAGACACACAACATCATCACTACAACAGACACAAAACTACAACATCATCACACAACAGACACAAAACTACAACATCATCACTACAACAGACACAAAACTACAACATCATCACTACAACAGACACAAAACTACAACATCATCACTACAACAGACACAAAACTACAACATCATCACTACAACAGACACAAAACTACAACATCTTCACTACAACAGATACAAAACTACAACATCATCACTACAACAGACACAAAACTACAACATCATCACTACAACAGACACAAAACTACAACATCATCACTACAACATCATCACTACAACAGACACAAAACTACAACATCATCACTACAACAGATACAAAACTACAACATCATCACTACAACAGACACAAAACTACAACATCATCACTACAACAGACACAAAACTACAACATCATCACTACAACAGACACAAAACTACAACATCATCACTACAACAGACACAAAACTACAACATCAACAGACACAAAACTACAACATCATCACTACAACAGACACAAACTACAACATCATCACTACAACAGACACAAAACTACAACATCATCACTACAACAGACACAAAACTACAACATCATCACTACAACAGACACAAAACTACAACATCATCACTACAACAGACACAAAACTACAACATCTTCACTACAACAGATACAACAACATCATCACTACAACAGACACAAAACTACAACATCATCACTACAACAGATACAAAACTACAACATCATCACTACAACAGACACAAAACTACAACATCATCACTACAACAGACACAAAACTACAACATCATCACTACAACAGACACAAAACCACAACATCATCACTACAACAGACACAAAACTACAACATCATCACTACAACAGACACAAAACTACAACATCATCACTACAACAGACACAAAACTACAACATCATCACTACAACAGACACAAAACTACAACATCATATCTACAACAGATAGACAAAACTACATAAACACTACAGCAGGCAAATAAAACCACATCATCACTACACTACACTCGTCATCACTATTTTCTTGTGAACCTCTTGTCACGTTTCATCAGATGTGAAAATTCCAACCAACCTAAATTACTTATACCCCCAAAAAAATTTACCTCATTAACTTCATCACAATAACTTTCAAAACAAAATGACTGACCAGAAAACTAGCCACCAGGAGGGATCGCACCTCGTCGAGTTCGAATATGCTAACTTCGATAAAAATTTCAAAACGACCCGACTTTTGGGAAGTGGGGCCAGTGGGAGAGTATTCTTGGGAGAATTCTCCAACTTACCAGCCTGCGCCAAAGTTGGAGTACGCCATGACGTCAACAACACCTTCAACAGGGAAAAATATAATAACTTGCAGGTAAACGGTGCAGGTGGATCCCCCGTCCTGCTGGGGTCATGCACCGATTACCCAGTTCTGATCTTCTCACTCTGCCAGGGTCAGACATTGGATGAGGTGGTCGAGAATCTATTTGTTTTCTCCCCCACTAAATCAATAACCATATTTCTACCCATCGCTGAAGCCCTAGCCGAGGTACACAGCCGGGGAATCATCCATAACGATATCAAAGTGGATAACGTTCTGCTGGAGAAGAACTTCGATGGGTCCTACACCTCCCACTTTATCGACTTTGGATTATCAAGAGTAGAAGGTGGCCACCTGACCTTACACAGCAATCCTAACGACAGCCATTACGCCCCGGAGTTGTTTAGGGGTCTCCCCTGCACCCCGGCAAGTGACATCTACTCGCTCGGAGTTATGATCTCCGACGTCCAAAATTGCTTTGATAACCTCTGGCCGCCAGGGGTTAAACGCCTGTGCAAGCAGATGCTCAGCCGCAACCCACAGCACCGCCCAAATCTTTCTAAAGTGATCGAAGTTTTGAGGGAATCCCTTAAGGAGCTCTCCCTCGAGGTGCTCTCTTCCTCCAAGGCCGACCCCACCTACCATGCAACTTGCGTCTAGTGATCAGCGGTGGGCACGGTTCCGCTAATCCGCTAATCGCTAATTAACGAAGCTAACTTTCTCGTCAGCGGATTAGCGTTTTCGCTAACCTTGGAAACCATTAGCGGACCAATTAGCTTTCGCTAAATTTAACTCCGCCAATTTTAAGTCCGCTAACAAAATTTATACATGTTTGGTCCTGTCTGTTGTAAGCATGTAACGCCTTGACACGTGTCTCCAACATCCAGTCAGGAATGCTTGGCTGACTGCGTGTTAGTACGTGTAAACGTGACTAGACATGATTTGTCGACGCCGCGCTGCAGCAACTGAGTGAATGGAATTTTTCGATTATTAAAGTTTAATACTTTTTTTTTACAGTAAATAAAGACTGTCAGTGTATGTTGAAAGAATCATAGAATGTAATTGTAAACTAATGTATAATTTCATTTTTCATTATTTGTTAATTTAATTAGGATTTTTTTGTGTCAATATATTTGGTTATGCTAAGTACTTGCATAAGTTCATAACCAGGATGACATCCAAGGTGTGCGCCAAACAAAATTTTCTAAAAACTTACTTTTCATTAAAGTTTAGAGTTTTCTGTTTATTTACATGACTAAGACCAACAACCTATATATATATAACAAAGAAGTATGTCTGTGTGTTTGTTTGCTTGTGTGTCCCCACGAGAATCTC
This sequence comes from Homarus americanus, assembly GCF_018991925.1. Lineage (NCBI taxonomy): Eukaryota > Metazoa > Arthropoda > Malacostraca > Decapoda > Nephropidae > Homarus > Homarus americanus. Next base: position 13,071,517 of record NW_024737097.1, read on the forward strand.
GGAAAATACTTTACCGATCTGTAGATGGAAGGTGTTATATGTAGTGATGATGGATGATGTTATATGTAGTGATGATAGGTGGTGTTATATGTAGTGATGATGGATGGTGTTATATGTAGTGGTGATGGATGGTGTTATATGTAGTGATGATGGATGATGTTTTATGTAGTGATGATGGGGGTGTTATATGTAGTGATGATGGATGGTGTTATATGTAGTGAAGATGGATGGTGTTATATGTAGTGATGATTAGACAATAAAATAATAGCAGTTTAATGCTAAAAAAATATACTTTGCTTTACCGTTGTAGTGAAAAAGTCTTGAATAAAGACGAAAGCTAAGGTGCTCCGTTGTTTCCCTGTTCCCGTGTGATTTTATCAAGATTTATCTTATCCACGTTTTCATTGTGGATTTTCATGAAATATATATATATATATATATATATATATATATATATATATATATATATATATATATATATATATATATATATATATATATATATATATATATATATATATATATATATATATATATACAGTATATGAGTATGAGATAAGTTAATTTCAGTTCATTTACGTATCCATGCAATATTTGCTAAAGTTATCATATGTATTCCAATTCAAAATAAGTCAGGCCTCACACAACCTACTTCTCCTCCGCTATACAAACATCAACATCGTTTCCTGTAATACGATTGGAAAAGCTCCTGAGTTGAGGGAACACCTCACGCAAGAGCAGTCGAGGAGCAGAGCAAACACCAATATGACTTAATACATTGTTAACATCATTTGCTGCTGATGTGGCTGCCTGTTGCGTTGTTTACACTAAGTGCTGAGCATTTCATAAACAATATAGCTAAAAACACACACACACACACACACACACACACACACACACACACACACACACACACACACACACACACACATACACACACCCACACATACGTGTTATTGTTTTGGTCTTGTTCTCTAAAGACTATTGAAAGAACCTAACAGGAACAAAATGGTGCAGCGATTTATTAGAACAATTTATCTGTAAAAGACGTAGTTAACATGGTTGATTGAGGAGCATAGTGAAAATTATTTTTGTAGACTTATTTCCTTTGTTTTCGACCGTTTCCTGAATTCTTTAACATTATTGCATTTTCCGTCTTTGTTTTGTACTTATATTTGGTAAAAAAAAAGTTCAATGAATATTATAAAGTTTGTTTCTGAATCAATAATTCCACTGTCGGTGTCGAGGCTAATATTTACTATTGTTTATTTGTATATTAAATTAAAATATATGTGACTTTCTCGGCTTGTTAAGGATATTTGTCTTCAGATATGATAATTTCTTTGGAAATATTATTCTCTGTTTAACATTTATCAATTTTGAAGAAATTCAATAAGTCTCTGTCGTTAATTTTTGAAACAGGATTTCGAACTGTCACTATTCAAGTCTAGTTTTTACATTTTTATTAATATCGTGTAATCTTTTCTTTCTGTATAATCGGTAATCTTTATGCTGGGGAGTAATCAAGAGACATTTCATTATTACAGTGTCGTTATCACACAGCAGATACAGATATCTCCTATGAAAATGTCTACCTAACATGGGTTACAGTTGAGGTATTTCTTACAGTACGCTTCAGTGAAATTGGTCCCCTACAAATTGCTCTGAACTATTTCGAGTTTCATCTAAAAAAAAGTCTTCGCACCTCATCACTTTCTGGCATTTACAAAATCAGTAGCATTCTTGGTTTCCGCAGAATTTCCCTCATCACTCTTGTCTTCCATGAACTGCCTGTCATACATAAACAAAAACTTAACCTTTTAACAAACTGTTTTACCTGCACAATGTAATAATAACATCAGCTTTTAGAGGACTGAAATAGGATTCGGTGATACATAAATGCGTTTAAAGATGACTGTACAAGTTCTAACGGCATAAAGGAGTTTAAAGTCTTGTATATACCAATACAGGGCAATTGATGTTTGAATTTACACACACACACACACACACAAACACACACACACACACTATACATACAAAATGGTCATATGTGTACGTGTGTGTGTGTGTGTTTGTGTACCTTCCCTATCTCCCCCCATCCTACTTCACCTTTCCTGTCACCACCAGTCTCATCACCCCCCTTCCCCCGTTTTACCATAACCTCTCCCTACATCTCCACCCCCCCCCCCTCTCTCCACTCTCCTCCCTTTGCTTCACCCTAACCTCCCCTACACTTCCCTCTCCTCCCTCTTTCTCTGTTTCCCCCAACCTTCTCCCTAATCTCTTTTTCTTGTTTTCCTTTTCTTAAGCGTGGGAAGTCGAGCAAAGACTCGTAGCTCTGGAGACGGAAACTCCTGAGTCTGTGTGTGAGACGTCATGTAGTGAGAAGGTCAGAGTGTCATGGCTTATGTAACATCAGACTAGTCTCTTGTTTCACTCTAATAAACATATAAGTCATCTTAACACTACGTTTTATTTATTTTTTCCAATTCTGTGACTCAAGTGTAACTGTATCGTAATCCATACCAAGTATTTGTGCAAAACAACAAAATCAGAATATTGTTTCTCTTCAAACATGAAACAAAGTTCTGTGAAATTAGGTTTAAATCGTGCCAAGTTACCTGCAGTGCTGCCTGCAATGTGGATCAAATGGTGCAGAGTTACCCCCAGAGTGGATCGATTTCACTATTTGCAAACAGCAGGTTCAATGCGCGTCTAGTGATGGTCATAACCTTTATAATACTGGAACCATACGGAAATTACTGACCCTATATCTATGCTTCATTTTATTTAGATAATATGTAATTCTGATTGTAGGCGGAATCAGGATGAAGGATTGCACTCAGATAAGATCCCTTTTGTCCATCAGAGAATTTCTATGAAACTAATAGCATCTTGGAATAAGAGTCGATAAAATGGTTAAATGTCATGGAACCACATTTATTAGGTTGAGTGATGGTACATGGATTTACACAATTTGGAATGAAAATACGTATATGACAATCAGTACTCATGATCTCAAGGAAACACTATTTTAAAGCAGTTCGGTTCGACATTCATGAAAAGAACCAAAGATCAAAGAGCAGCCACTTTCTTAATTCATCTTCCCAGTCTTACGATCCAGCGAATATACTAATTGTATTCTCAGCTCGAGTCCTGCCTTTTAGAAGCAAAACGACGCCCACAATTATTTGTTGTGTGTGTGTGTGTGTGTGTGTGTGTGTGTGTGTATACATGTGTGTGTGTGTATACATGTGTGTGTGTGTATACATGTGTGTATATGTGTGTGTGTATACATGTATGTGTATAATAATAATAATAATAATAATAATAATAATAAACGGTTTTATTGAAAAAGTTTGCAGCCCGAAGGCTGAAAATATACATTGGACATAAATGACTTATTACATACATTGGTGGTTTAACAAAAGCCTTCATTAGAGAAAGGTGAAGGAACATATACAGTGAACATACAGATTAATGTTTACACACGTAGATCATGTGAGCTGAGGTGTTGAACAGCAGACACGTAGTGTAGTAACTCCCTCATAGATGGCGTTATGAGGGGCATCACGTGGAGTACTAGTTCCCTCACAGGTGGTGTTACGAGGGGCCTGATGATGGAGTAGTTACCTCACAGATTGTGTATGAGGGGCCTGATGATGTAGTAATTCCCTCACAGATGGTGTATGAGGGGCCTGATGTTGTGTAGTAATTCCCTCACAGATGGTGTTATGAGGGGCATCACATGGCGTAGTAATTTCCTCACAGATGGTGTTATGAGGAACTTCACATGATGCTGTAGCAACTCATTCACTAAGTGGTGTCTAAAGAGGCAGCTGAGAGAGGGGGTGTCGCGCTTGGCCGTGAACCTGACAGATGACACCGACCTGATAACGAGATCTGAGATTGCCGAGTTCCACGACAATTTAAATAGTGAGTTACTTAATGCACAAAGGCAGAACATACCATACAAAAAACTCAGATCAGACAACAATGACCCAAAATGGATAAATAATTATTTAAAGAACATCATTGGCCAAAGGAAGGCTATAGGTAGAAGGATAAATCGTGGCGAAATTCACATCTGGGACTATTATAGGGTATTGGCGAGTAGGGTTAAAACCGAGATAAGGAAAGCAAAGAGGAATAATGAGGTAAGGATAGCAAGGGAGGCGAAGACAAACCCCAAAGGATTCTACCAAATGTATCAAACTAAAACACGAGAAAAGATTGACCACGGTCAGACTCAAGTAGCTCACTGATAACGACGGAGAAATGAGCAATAATTTGAATAATATTTTTCAACAGTTTTCACCACCGAAAATTTAAACATGATACCCGAGGCACCGACTCTATTCAGAGATAGTGAAGAAAACAAATTAAGCGAGATAGTAGTGACTAGTAACGATGTTAGTAAGCAAATAGACAAACTAAAGCCTAATAAGTCACCTGGTCCCGATGAGATATTTGCCAGAGTATTAAAGGAATGTAAGGAAGAGCTTAGTATGCCCTTAGCAAAGTTGTTTAACATGTCCTTAAAAACAGGTGTAGTACCAGAATCCTGGAGGATAGTGAATGTAATACCGATTTTCAAGAAGGGGGATAGATCACTATCCTCTAACTACCGCCCAATCAGTCTAACATCAATAGTAGGCAAATTACTGGAAGCAATCATTTCAAACTCTATTCGAAATCACCTGGAGAAGCACCTATTGATCAATGATTCCCAGCATGGCTTCACAAGCGGACGTTCTTGTCTAACTAATCTATTAACATTCTTTTCATCAGTTTTCGAATCGGTGGACGAGGGGCACAATTATGATGTGGTATATCTCGACTTTAGCAAAGCCTTCGACAGAGTCCTCCCACGAAAGACTAATTAGAAAGGTAGAAGCTCATGGCATCAAAGGTGACATCCTTAAATGGATTAGGGCGTGGTTACAGGACAGGAAACAGCGAGTGAGCATTAAGGCACTAAGTCCCATTGGAGCAACGTCACAAGTGGAGTTCCCCAAGGCTCAGTACTTGGACCATTATTATTTATTATATACATAAACGACATAGATATCGGCATTGACAGCAACATAAGTAAATTTGCTGATGACACTAAAATAGGACGTGTTATCAAATCTGACGAGGACTAGGCAAAACTACAGGAAGATCTAAACAAATTTTTCGAATGGTCTGAAAAATGGCAGATGAAATTCAACGTCTACAAATGTAAAGTACTCAGTATAGGAGATGTAAACAGGGAAACCAGATACCAGATGAACAACGATGCCATAGAGAAATCCGACTGCGAGAGAGATTTAAGAGTAATGATAAGTAGGAACCTTAAGCCAAGTAAACAATGTGTTTTTGCTCGTAACAAGGCTAATAAAGTACTTGGGTTCATACAAAGGAGTGTTAGTTACAAGACTAGCGAGGTCATCCTAAAACTGTATCTTGCTCTTGTGAGACCACACCTGGATTACGCAGTTCAGTTCTGGTCACCGTATTACAGAATGGATATAGAATCCTTGGAAAGAATTCAGAGGAGAATGACAAGACTAATCCCGGGCATTAGGAACCTTGAGTATAGAGACAGGTTAGCCATCTTAATTTGCACTCCCCCTGAGAGACGAGAGAGGGGCGACCTGATAGAGGTGCATAAGGGAAGGCAGGGCTAAACAAAGGAGACATTACAAAGGTACTCAAATTATCCAACCAGGAGCGAACTCGTAACAATGGTTTTAAATTAGACAAATTTAGATTTAGGGTGAAATAGGTAAACACTGGTTTGGAAACAGAGTAGTGGATGAATGGAACAAGTTACCAACATCATCATTAACTCGAATACGCTGAATTGCTTCAAACATAGGTTGGATGCTCATATGAGCAATAGGGGTTGGGTGTAAACGGGACTGCCCAGTATGGGCCAATAGGCCCGCTGCAGTTTCCTCCATTCTTATGTTCTTATGTTCTTATGTGTCGTAGCATCATGGGGACACCACGAGGTCTATTGTCACAGGACTTCACTCACTCAAGTGGGTGAGGTGTGGTCCCAGGCCTCTATGGTGGAGTCTCAGGGGAATTATCACTGGGTACCTGGGATCTGACTGTGTGAAGGTTAGCTTGGGTAAGACTCAACTGCCGAGTTGTTTTTCACTGACTTAAGCACTGTTCACCACTATTCAACACTGGTTCCATTCCTTTCCCAAATGAAATAATAACTTCTGGCGAGAACTTGTTGATATTCCGGTGGGGAGGAGGGTTCAGGGGAGGGAGTTGGTATGGGTCAACATAGCAGTTGACGTGGCTGCTGCTGAGCAGCGCCAGGTGCGTCGGACCCGTCTTGACCCGCCGGTAGTCAAGGATGATGTATACGTGTGTGTGTGTGTGTGTGTGTGTGTGTGTGTGTGTGTCTGTGTATGTATGTATGTATGTATACCTGTGTGTGTATGTCTACCTGTGTGTGTGTGGTGTGTGTATACGTGTGTAAGTATATACGTGTGTAAGTGTATACGTGTGCAAGTGTATACGTGTGTAAGTGTATACGTGTGTAAGTGTATACGTGTGTGTGTGTGCGTGTGTGTGTGCGTGTGCGCGTGTGTGTATGTATATATGTATTAGTCTCTACCAGAAGCTGTATAGTAAATTAGATTGTAAATCATATCTCCCCCTCGCGTCAGTGTATCGGTCCGGCTTTTCCGTCCGAACGTCGGTCGCAGGATCGTCCAATTAAGGATAAAATCAGGGGAGTGGTTTGAGAGGCGGGAGGCGAAGGGATGTCGACCGAGAACTTTAAGTGGTGACGCTCATACATTATTGTCGTGGTGTGTCTTGTTGGTGACTCACGATGCGGTGGGGGAGAGGGAAGACGGAAACAGACAGGCGAGTAGGGAAAGAGGCAGGCAGGCTGAAATTGAGAGAGAAATAGGGAGAGAAAGAGAACGAAATAAAAGCCAACATAGGAGAAATCAAAAGAAAGAAAATGAGACACCTGAAAGTTTAAGCTATGGATAAAAACTGGAAAAAAAAGTTGTACAGGGACATGAACTGACAGAGAAAGAAGGAATTTTTTGATATATATATATATATATATATATATATATATATATATATATATATATATATATATATATATATATATATATATATATATATATATATATATATATATATATATAATAGAGAGAGAGAGAGTTTATATCTACTAGTGCTGTTACAAAAGTAATTTGACTGTTAATTCATCATTTACATGCCAATATTGCCTCCTATTATCAGGTAGAAACTCTATTGCACTAAAAACTTTAAAGGCATATTCAATTATAATACATATCATTTCATAATCACTCAACTAATGTGCATATTAACATCAAAATTGAAATTAATCATGAATAATTTATCGAGCTTATGTTCACTTACTGACTGGAAGCTTTCATGTAATAAATGGAAATGAAACTCGTGTGAAATTATCATAGGTGAATGTTTGACATTGAATTTTGAGATTGACAGACTACTCCACACAGTTTTGTAAATTATTTTAACATTGCTTTTCTCCTATATTTATTTTTGATGTTTTTGACATTGAATGACAACCACACGTTTCGTAAATATTTTGAAACTGAGAAGTTCCCACGTTATCTGTAGTTATATTGACAGTGATGGTCAGCCACATAGTTTGTTATGGCTTCTGACAGCTACAGACAACTACGCTTTTGTAATGAACTCCACATTCAGGCAACAGTTAATAGAGGTCGTAAATGTGTGCGTGTGTTTTGCTAAATAGAGATAATTGCCGGTTAAATCAATCATTAAAAAGCAACTGACATTATCGCTATTAGCCATATATCCCTATATTGTATAACACACACACATATTATATATATGCAAGTAAATCACCGTAGGTGCGCGTGATCTAGGTATATGCTGATAACCACAAGGAAAGAAGAAAACACGAAGTTCCCAAGCGCTTTCGTGTAATTCACATCTTCAGGGGTGAGTACAGGGGTGAGTACTCACCCCTGTACTCACCCCTGAAGATGTGATTTACACGAAAGCGCTTGGGAACTTCGTGTTTTCTTCTTTCCTTGTGGTTATCAGCATATTATATATATATATATATATATATATATATATATATATATATATATATATATATATATATATATATATATATATATATATATATATATATATATATATATATATATATATATATATACACACATATAGTGTGTGTGTTACAAAAAGACGTGACATTATCCACACAATTGATTACCTTAAATGAAGTGCTCAAAGTGTCCACCACCACTATGCAACAGGCACCAATTTACTCTTCACAGCAGGCTCTCTGACAGAATGAAGCATTTCTTGGGGAATATTGCTGATTGTGTCACTAATAATTGCTTTTAATTCACCAAGGGTGCGTGGATTTGTAGCATCCACTATAGCCTTCAAATATACCCACAAAATGAAATCCGGCGACGTAAGATCTGAGGATCGAGGTGACCATAATGACTTGGACACTATACGGTCATCAAAGGATAGCAATATCTCGTTCATGCTTTATCGCGAAGTGTGATTCGTGGCACATATCTTTCTAAAACCATCCATGGTTGATTTGGTCTTCTGTAAGGTGCTTAACTTTATCCTTGAGTTTCCCACTCATGGATAATATTGATGTAACGTTCTAAGTTTACTATTTCTGAGAAGAAAATTGGACCAGTAATTCTTTGCCGACTTACAGCACAACAAACACCAATTTTCGGCCTTTCGTGCATTGCATAAGGTCGTTCACTTAACCATAAACGAGTGTTTTGTGAATTTACATTTAAAAAAATACGAAACTATGCTTCGTCATTAAAATAAAACAACATCCAAAACATTGTATTGGTCTCTGACCAACTTCTGAAGCCACTAACAGTAGGCTACACGTTTCTCTTTATCTGGCTCCAATAACTGATGCACTTTATGAATTTTGTAAGGGTAAGCTAGAGTGTTTTGACTGCCTTTCTTGCACTGGTATATGAACAGTGAACTTATTGTGCTAAGCGCCTCAGAGTTGTTGTATTTTTTTGGACGTGCTTCCATTCTTTCCCTCACTTCATCCACTTTCTCCTGTAACAGCACTAGGCTGGCACATGTGTGTTTTTAACTTTCAGGCAGCCTGTTTCTCTGAACTGCATCGCCAGTATCCATATCACTAATTTCGAAGGTTTCGTACGACCACCAAAGCGACTTTTAAATGCAAATTAATATTACCTAAAGGCTGCATTCTTGACGTAATGTTCGACGAGAAACACGCGTTCTTTCACAGCGAGCGCCTTGGCGTGACTGAGTGAAAACCGTTAGATGTCTCGTCTTTCGGTAACATAGGTTGCATTTACGCAAAATATTAGGTTCCCAACTGATATAGTTTATAGTGTATGTGAATTATTTATGGTTCTCTAATAAAAAAATCACCCTGTATGTGTTTTATCACTGGGAGATTACCTTGGTATATGCGGATATTTTATCGTCTTGATTGTCTGATGAAACACAGCCGATTGAGGAGCTAAACTAAACCGCTGGACTAGAATCCTGATACGTACCTTAGCTTTCTAATATATGTTAGAGTTAAGTAAGGGCATGGTAGATTAAATTAGGTG